>NW_022261981.1:10192582-10198956 GCF_002021735.2 Oncorhynchus kisutch | reverse complement strand
TTTCATAGTTTTGATGTCTTCACCATTATTCTACAATGTAGAAAATAGTAAAAAATAAAGAAAAACCCTTGAATGAGAAGTGTCCAAACTTTTGACTGATACTGTACCATTTTCAATGCATTTATCCAAATTATTAAAGTCCTCTCCTTCACCCTTCACTGGAATTTAGAGAATAAATAATTGGAATTACATCAACAAATCCTTCTAAAAATAGACCTTAAATGGAGATGGGAGAAATAAATAAAGACACATGACTGACAACATAACAGAGTCTGACAGGCGTTGCAGCCTTACATACATGACTGACACATAACAGAGTCTGACAGGCGTTGCAGCCTTACATGGCATTACAATCTAGGATTTTACAAACAATGAATTGTCAAGAACTCCACTGGTCCACGTCTCTACAAATAAGGTGTCCTTGTGTGATCAAAGACGAGAATGTTGTCACTTGTTGTAGAAGAACCAGCATTCGGAATGAGAAGACATCAGAAATGAAGCTTTTTAAACACATTGGAACAGTTAAATACACTTCAACGTTACTGAAGCAAACACCACATTGCTTGTCGTCTTTCTTTGGTCATTTCCTAATAAAGAATTTCCTGACCTTCAATAATACTATCAGTCTCTCTCCTCCTCTCCTCTCCCCTCCTCTCCTCCCTCTCCCCTCCCCTCCCCTCCTCTTCTTCCTCTCCTTCCCCTCCCCTCTCTCCTCTCCTCTTCTCCACTCCTCTCTCCTCCCCTCCTCTCCTCTCCTCCCTCCCCTCCCTCTCCTCTTCTCCTCTCCTTTCCCCTCCCCTCTCTCCCTCTTCTCCACTCCTCTCTCCTCCCCTCCTTTCCTCTCCTCCTCTCTCCTCTCCTCCTCTCCTTCTCTCTACTCTTCTCCTCCCCTCCTCTACCCTCTCCCCCTCCCCCTCCCCTCCTCTCCTCGTCCCCTCTCCTCCCCCTCCTTTCCTCTCTCTCCTCTCCCTCTCCCTCTCCTCTCCTCTCAGAGCAGATGTTAATCTGTTTGGACAGCTCTCTCTCCAGGTCTGATATCAGCGTATCAAAGTCTTTGAGACTCATGTCTGCAGGTAACGGGGGGCGTCAAAGTCCAGAACTAAGTCCAGTCTACGTACTGAGTCACTCCACCTTCTTCACCTCCCTCTCTTCCTCCTCTTCCTCACGTCGCTCCCTGCACCCTCGTCGTAGTCCGCATCGCCTCCGGACAGGAAAGTCCCGCCCACACACGCTCCAGTCACCAGCATACAGGTTACAGGGCCGGCTCTCCAGTCGGCCCCGTCCCCGTGCGCGACACCACGCCCACGTCGTCCCCTGGGAGGTCCAGAGGCAGCGACAGGCCACGCTGGCAGCGCCGAGGCAGGGGTTATGCGGGCACTGGGGCTGGGAGGGGAAGGAGGCGTGTCTGAACTGGAGGAGGGCTGGAGGAGGGTGGGAGGGTCGGGGTTGTCTGTCACTCTGTCCTGTAGGAACTAAGGAGAAGCAAAGAGAGGAAAGGTTTCAAAACCCAGAGATGATTATGTTCTAAACATTTTCACTCACTTTAGTTGCCAGCGGTTTAGACATTAATGGCTGTGTGTTGAGTTATTTTGAGGCGACAGCAAATTTACACTGTTATACAAGCTGTACACTCACTACTTTACATTGTAGCAAAGTGTCATTTCTTCACATGAAAAGATATACTCAAATATTTACAAAAATAGTGAGGGGTGTACTCACTTTTGTGATATACTGTATATATATACTAGAAGTATGTGGACAAATGATTTGGTTGTTCAGTCACACCCGTTGCTGACAGGTGTATAAAATCGAGCCCACAGCCATGCAATCTCCATAGACAAACATCTCCTTCATTAAACATTTTATGAGAATTTTTTATTTTTTATTGAACCTTTATTTAACTAGGCAATTCAGTTAAGAACAAATTCTTATTTAAAATGACGACCTAGCCCGGCCAACTCTAACCCGGACGACGCTGGGCCAATTGTGTGCCGCCCTATGGGGACTCCCAATCACAGCAGGTTGGATACAGCCTGGAATCAAACCAGGGTCTGTAGTGACACCTCTTGCACTGAGATGCAGTGCCTTAGACCGCTGTGCCACTCGGGAGGCCCAAAGAGTCAGTTGGTCAATTTCTGCCCTGCTAGAACTGGTCAGAATTGGTCAACTGTAAGTGTTGTTATTGTGAAATGGAAATGTCTAGGAGCAACAACGGCTCAGCAGCGAAGTGGTAGGCCAATACAAGCTGCCAGAACAGGACCGTAGAGTGCTGGGGCAAGTAGAGCGTAAATATAGTCTGTCCACATAAGCTCACGGAACGGGAGCTGTAGAGCATAGCGTGTAAAAATCATCTGTCCTCGGTTGCAACACTCGGTACCGAGTTCCAAACTGATTCCCACAGCAATGTTCCAACATCTAGTGGAAAGCCTTCCCAGAAGAGTAGAGGCTGTTATAGCAGCAATGTTCCTACATCTAGTGGAAAGCCTTCCCAGAGAGTGGAGGCTGTTATAGCAGCAATGTTCCAACATCTAGTGGAAAGCCTTCCAGAAGAGTGGAGGCTGTTATAGCAGCAATGTTCCAACATCTAGTGGGAAAGCCTTCCCAGAAGAGTGGAGGCTGTTTATAGCAGCAATGTTCCAACATCTAGTGGAAAGCCCTTCCCAGAAGAGTGGAGGCTGTTATAGCAGCAATGTTCCAACATCTAGTGGGAAAGCCTTCCCAGAAGAGTGGAGGCTGTTATAGCAGCAAAGGGGTGGACCAACTCCATATTGATGTCCATGAATTTGGAATGAGACGTTAGACTAGCAGGTGTCCACGTACTTTTGGCCATACAGCATTCGGGAAAATATTCAGACCCTTTGACTTTCTCTGCGTTTTGTTACGTTCTAAAATGGATTAATATGTCTACATATTTTTTAATCCTCAATCTACACACAATAGCCCATAATGACATCACAATACCCCATAATGACCTCACAATACTCCATAATGACCTCACAATACCCATAATGACCTCACAATACCCCATAATGACCTCACAATACTCCATAATGACCTCACAATACTCCATAATGACCTCACAATACTCCATAATGACCTCACAATACCCCATAATGATCTCACAATACCCCATAATGACATCACAATACCCCATAATGACATCACAATACCCCATAATGACAAAGCGAAAACAGAAATATCTTATTTACATAAGTATTCAGACCCTTTGCTTTGAGACTCAAAATTGAACTCAGGTGCATCCTGTTTCCATTGATCATCCTTGAGATGTTTCTACAACTTGATTGGAGTTCACCTGTGGTAAATTCAATTGATTGGACCTGATTTGGAAAGGCACACACCTGTCTATAAAACGTCCCACAGTTGTCAGAGCAAAAACCAAGCCATGAGGTCGAAGGAATTAGGGCTCAGAGACAGGATAGGGCTCAGAGACAGGATTGTGTCGAGGCACAGATCTGGGGAAGGGTACCAAAACATTTCTGCAGCATTGAAGGTCCCCAAGAACACAGTGGCCTCCATCATTCTGCAGCATTGAAGGTCCCCAAGAACACAGTGGCCTCCATCACTCTTAAATGGAAGAAGTTTGGAACCATGAAGACTTTAGCCGCCAAACTGAAGGGCCTTTAGGGAGGTGACCAAGTTCCTCTGTGTAGATGGGAGAACCTTCCAGAAGGACAACCATCTCTGTAGCACTCCACCAATCAGGCCTTTGTGGTAGAGTGGCCAGACGGAAGACACTCCTCAGTAAAGGCACATGACAGCCCGCTTGGAGCATCTCTGGAGAGACCTGAAAATAGCTGTGCAGCGACGCTCCCCATCCAACCTGACAGAGCTTGAGAGGATCTACAGAGAAGAATGGGAGAAACTACCCAAATACAGGTGTGCCAAGCTTGTAGCGTCATACCAAAGAAGACTCAATGCTGTGATCGCTGCCAAAGGTGATTCAACAAAGTACTGAGTAAAGGGTCTGAATACTTATTTAAATGTGATATTTCAGTTTTTTAATATTGAATTATTATTATTTTATTTTTTTACTATTCTTTCTTTGTCATTATGGGGTATTGTGATGTCATTATGGGGTATTGTGATGTCATTATGGGGTATTGTGATGTCATTATGGGGTATTGTGATGTCATTGTGGGGTATTGTGATGTCATTATGGGGTATTGTGATGTCATTATGGGGTATTGTGATGTCATTATGGGGTATTGTGATGTCATTATGGGGTATTGTGATGTCATTATGGGGTATTGTGATGTCATTATGGTGTATTGTCTGTAGATTTGAGGGAAAAAAACGATTTAATAGATCTTAGACTAAGGCTGTAAAGTAACAACATGTGGAAAAAGTCAAGGGGTCTGAATACTTTCCAAAGGCCCTGAATAGTACAGTATCACTAGGAAACGGGAAGACTGGTTGAAACGACAAGATATTTGTTTCAAATGATTTCTCTGGTTGTAGTGAGGTCATATCCATCAGTTTGGACCGTTGGAAATGTCGGCCCACTTTGTCCCAACAGACACTTACTGGGCCAGAGCTGCAACAGGTAATGCAAGGCCTCGATGTGTCTCTTGAAGTCCACAGCACTGGCGATCTCCTCGCTGTGAGCAAAACTCCGTCCGCCCCTTCCACAGCTCCCCCCGCGCCCGCCCTGCCCGCCCTGTCCTGGTGCAGTGGGTCTCCAGGACTCCTGGGTGGGGGTCAGGAGCACTGGGCCAAAACACACAGCCAGGTTCTGACAGTTCATTCGGTTACAGTCACTGTAGGAGGCAACGAGGCTCAGATGGTCCAGGAGCAGAGAGAGGGTGGCCTGGAGAGAGAGAGGAGAGAGAAGAGGGTTAGACAGGGAGGACTGGAGGAGGCAACGAGGCTCAGATGGTCCAGGAGCAGAGAGAGGGTGGCCTGGGGAGAGGGGAGAGAGGAGAGGGTTACAGTCACTGTAGGAGGCAACGAGGCTCAGATGGTCCAGGAGCAGCGAAAGGGTGGCCTGGAGATAGAGGGGAGAGAGAGAAGAGGGTTGGACAGGGAGGACTGGAGAGAGAGAGAGAAGAGGGTTAGACAGGGAGGACTGGAGAGAGGGGAGAGAGAAGAGGGTTAGACAGGGAGGACTGGAGAGAGAGAGAAGAGGGTTAGACAGGGAGGACTGGAGACAGGGGAGAGAGAAGAGGGTTAGACAGGGAGGACTGGAGAGACGGGAGAGAGAAGAGGGTTAGACAGGGAGGACTGGAGAGAGAGAGAAGAGGGTTAGACAAGGTTAACCCTACCTAACCCTATCTAACCCTACCTAACCCTACCTAACACACTGTGAACCCTACCGAACCCTATCTAACCCTACCTAACCCTACCTAACCATATCTAACCCTATCTAACCCTACCTAACCCTATCTAACACACTGTGAACCCTACCGAACCCTACCTAACCCTACCTAACACACTGTGAACCCTACCTAACCCTACCTAACCCTATCTAACCCTACCGAACCCTACCTACCCTACCTAACCCTACCAAACACACTGTGAACCCTACCTAACCCCACCTAACCCTACCTAACCCTACCTAACCCTATCTAACCCTACCTAACCCTATCTAACCCTACCTAACCCTACCTAACCCTATCTAACCCTACCTAACCCTAACCCTATCTAACCCTACCTAACACACTGTGAACCCTACCTAACCCTATCTAACCCTATCTAACCCTACCTAACTCTACCTAACCCTATATAACCCTATCTAACTCTACCTAACACACTGTGAACCCTACCTAACCCTATCTAACCCTACCTAACCCTATCTAACCCTACCGAACCCTATCTAACCCTACCTAACCCTACCTAACCCTATCGAACCCTACCTAACCCTACCTAACCCTACCAAACACACTGTGAACCCTACCTAACCCCACCTAACCCTATCTAACCCTACCTAACGCTATCTAACCCTACCTAACCCTATCTAACCCTACCTAACCCTATCACCCTAACCCTATCTAACCCTACCTAACCCTATCTAACCCTACCTAACCCTATCTAACCCTACCTAACCCTATCTAACCCTACCTAACCCTATCTAACCCTACCTAATCCTACCTAACCCTACCTACCCCTAGCTAACCCTACCTAACCCTACCTACCCCTATCTAACCCTACCTAACCCTATCTAACCCTACCTAACCCTATCTAACCCTACCTAACCCTATCTAACCCTACCTAACCCTACCTAACCCTAACCCTATCTAACCCTACCTAACCCTCTATAACCCTACTTAACCCTACCTAACCCAATCTAACCCTATCTAACCCTACCTAACCCTATCTAACCCTACCTAACCTTACCTACCCCTATCTAACCCTAC
>NW_022261981.1:10157582-10187582 GCF_002021735.2 Oncorhynchus kisutch | reverse complement strand
AACTACGACCAAACCCCAAACCCTCCTACCGCTTCCTTTTACTAGGATCAGTTTCATTTGGTCCAATATATTGGTAAGGCTTCATCTAAGGTTTAACTACGTCCAAACCCCAAACCCTCCTACCGCTTCCTTTTACTAGGATCAGTTTCATTTGGTCCAATATATTGGTAAGGCTTCATCTAAGGTTTAACTACGTCCAAACCCCAAACCCTCCTACCGCTTCCTTTTACTAGGATCAGTTTCATTTGGTCCAATATATTGGTAAGGCTTCATCTAAGGTTTAACTACGTACCAAACCCCAAACCCTCCTACCGCTTCCTTTTACTAGGATCAGTTTCATTTGGTCCAATATATTGGTATGGCTTCATCTAAGGTTTAACTACGACCACCAACCCTCCTACCGCTTCCTTTTACTAGGATCAGTTTCATTTGGTCCAATATATTGGTAAGGCTTCATCTAAGGTTTAACTACGACCAAACCCCAAACCCTCCTACCGCTTCCTTTTACTAGGATCAGTTTCATTTGGTCCAATATATTGGTAAGGCTTCATCTAAGGTTTAACTACGACCAAACCCCAAACCCTCCTACCGCTTCCTTTTACTAGGATCAGTTTCATTTGGTCCAATATATTGGTAAGGCTTCATCTAAGGTTTAACTACGACCAAACCCCAAACCCTCCTACCGCTTCCTTTTACTAGGATCAGTTTCATTTGGTCCAATATATTGGTAATGCTTCATCTAAGGCAGGTATGTTTTATAAGTTGGTATGAGCAGTGTCGGGGGAAGCTACTCTGGAAATAGAGTTTACCAACCTATAAAAATGATTGCTGATAGAGACTGGTGTAGGAGGACAGGGGACTGACCTGTGATGACGTTGATGCTGATAGAGACTGGTGTAGGAGGACAGGGGACTGACCTGTGATGACGTTGATGTCAGGATAGAGACTGGTGTAGGAGGACAGGGGACTGACCTGTGATGACGTTGATGCTGATAGAGACTGGTGTAGGGGGACAGGGGACTGACCTGTGATGACGTTGATGCTGATAGAGACTGGTGTAGGAGGACAGGGGACTGACCTGTGATGACGTTGATGCTGATAGAGACTGGTGTAGGAGGACAGGGGACTGACCTGTGATGACGTTGATGCTGATAGAGACTGGTGTAGGGGGACAGGGGACTGACCTGTGATGATGTTGATGCTGATAGAGACTGGTGTAGGAGGACAGGGGACTGACCTGTGATGACGTTGATGCTGATAGAGACTGGTGTAGGAGGACAGGGGACTGACCTGTGATGACGTTGATGCTGATAGAGACTGGTGTAGGGGGACAGGGGACTGACCTGTGATGACTTTGATGCTGATAGAGACTGGTGTAGGGGGACAGGGGACTGACCTGTGATGACGTTGATGTCAGGATAGAGACTGGTGTAGGGGGACAGGGGACTGACCTGTGATGACGTTGATGTCAGGATAGAGACTGGTGTAGGGGGACAGGGGACTGACCTGTGATGACGTTGATGTCAGGATAGAGACTGGTGTAGGGGGACAGGGGACTGACCTGTGATGACGTTGATGTCAGGATAGAGACTGGTGTAGGGGGACAGGGGACTGACCTGTGATGACGTTGATGCTGATAGAGACTGGTGTAGGGGGACAGGGGACTGACCTGTGATGACGTTGATGCTGATAGAGACTGGTGTAGGGGGACAGGGGACTGACCTGTGATGACGTTGATGTCAGGATAGAGACTGGTGTAGGGGGATAGGGGACTGACCTGTGATGATGTTGATGCTGATAGAGACTGGTGTAGGGGGACAGGGGACTGACCTGTGATGACGTTGATGCTGATAGAGACTGGTGTAGGGGGACAGGGGACTGACCTGTGATGACGTTGATGCTGATAGAGACTGGAGTAGGGGGATTGGGGACTGACCTGTGATGACGTTGATGTCAGGATAGAGACTGGTGTAGGAGGACAGGGGACTGACCTGTGATGACGTTGATGTCAGGATAGAGACTGGTGTAGGGGGACAGGGGACTGACCTGTGATGACGTTGATGCTGATAGAGACTGGAGTAGGGGGATTGGGGACTGACCTGTGATTATGTTGATGCTGATAGAGACTGGAGTAGGGGGATTGGGGACTGACCTGTGATGACGTTGATGTCAGGATAGAGACTGGTGTAGGAGGACAGGGGACTGACCTGTGATGACGTTGATGTCAGGATAGAGACTGGTGTAGGAGGACAGGGGACTGACCTGTGATGACGTTGATGTCAGGATAGAGACTGGTGTAGGGGGACAGGGGACTGACCTGTGATGACGTTGATGCTGATAGAGACTGGTGTAGAGGGACAGGGGATTGACCTGTGATGACGTTGATGTCAGGATAGAGACTGGTGTAGGAGGACAGGGGACTGACCTGTGATGACGTTGATGTCAGGATAGAGACTGGTGTAGGGGGACAGGGGACTGACCTGTGATGACGTTGATGCTGATAGAGACTGGTGTAGGGGGACAGGGGACTGACCTGTGATGACGTTGATGTCAGGATAGAGACTGGTGTAGGAGGACAGGGGACTGACCTGTGATGATGTTGATGTCAGGATAGAGACTGGTGTAGGGGGACAGGGGACTGACCTGTGATGACGTTGATGCTGATAGAGACTGGTGTAGGGGGACAGGGGACTGACCTGTGATGACGTTGATGTCAGGATAGAGACTGGTGTAGGGGGACAGGGGACTGACCTGTGATGACGTTGATGCTGATAGAGACTGGTGTAGAGGGACAGGGGATTGACCTGTGATGACGTTGATGTCAGGATAGAGACTGGTGTAGGAGGACAGGGGACTGACCTGTGATGACGTTGATGTCAGGATAGAGACTGGTGTAGGGGGACAGGGGACTGACCTGTGATGACGTTGATGCTGATAGAGACTGGTGTAGGGGGACAGGGGACTGACCTGTGATGACGTTGATGTCAGGATAGAGACTGGTGTAGGAGGACAGGGGACTGACCTGTGATGATGTTGATGTCAGGATAGAGACTGGTGTAGGGGGACAGGGGACTGACCTGTGATGACGTTGATGCTGATAGAGACTGGTGTAGGGGGACAGGGGACTGACCTGTGATGACGTTGATGTCAGGATAGAGACTGGTGTAGGAGGACAGGGGACTGACCTGTGATGACGTTGATGTCAGGATAGAGACTGGTGTAGGGGGACAGGGGACTGACCTGTGATGACGTTGATGCTGATAGAGACTGGTGTAGGGGGACAGGGGACTGACCTGTGATGACGTTGATGTCAGGATAGAGACTGGTGTAGGAGGACAGGGGACTGACCTGTGATGACGTTGATGTCAGGATAGAGACTGGTGTAGGGGGACAGGGGACTGACCTGTGATGACGTTGATGCTGATAGAGACTGGTGTAGGGGGACAGGGGACTGACCTGTGATGACGTTGATGTCAGGATAGAGACTGGTGTAGGGGGACAGGGGACTGACCTGTGATGACGTTGATGCTGATAGAGACTGGTGTAGGGGGACAGGGGACTGACCTGTGATGACGTTGATGTCAGGATAGAGACTGGTGTAGGGGGACAGGGGACTGACCTGTGATGACGTTGATGCTGATAGAGACTGGTGTAGGGGGACAGGGGACTGACCTGTGATGACGTTGATGTCAGGATAAACCTCTTCATTCAGGCTGACAGCAGCACTGTCCCTCTCAAACGCGTCTCTTAGTTCCTTCTTCACTGCAGCTGAACCACACAGACGGTACAGACCCACCACCTACAGACAGACCAGAGTATTACCTACAGACAGACAGACGGTACAGACCCACCACCTACAGACAGACCAGAGTATTACCTACAGACAGACAGACGGTACAGACCCACCACCTACAGACAGACAGACAGACCAGAGTATTACCTACAGACAGACAGACGGTACAGACCCACCACCTGCAGACAGACAGACATACAGACCAGAGTATTACCTACAGACAGACAGACGGTACAGACCCACCACCTACAGACAAACAAACCAGAGTATTACCTACAGACAGACAGACGGTACAGACCACCACCTACAGACAAACAAACCAGAGTATTACCTACAGACAGACGGTACAGACCCATTAATAAACCATACATTCACCACGGATCCTCTACCTACAGACAGACAGACAGACAGACAGGCAGACAGACAGGTCCTCTACCTACAGATATGAGACAGACAGACAGACGGTACAGACCCACCACCTACAGACAGACAGACCAGAGTATTACCTACAGACAGACAGACCAGAGTATTACCTACAGACAGACAGACCCACCACCTACAGACAGACAGACCAGAGTATTACCTACAGACAGACAGACCCACCACCTACAGACAGACAGACCAGAGTATTACCTACAGACAGACAGACCCACCACCTACAGACAGACAGACCAGAGTATTACCTACAGACATACAGATAGACAGACAGACAGAGTATTACCTACAGACAGACAGACAGTACAGACCCACCACCTACAGACAGACAGACCAGAGTATTACCTACAGACAGACAGACAGTACAGACCCACCACCTACAGACAGACAGACCAGAGTATTACCTACAGACAGACAGACAGTACAGACCCACCACCTACAGACAGACAGACCAGAGTATTACCTACAGACAGACAGACAGGCGGTACAGACCCACCACCTACAGACAGACAGACCAGAGTATTACCTACAGACAGACGGTACAGACCCACCACCTACAGACAGACAGACGGTACAGACCCACCACCTACAGACAGACAGACCAGAGTATTACCTACAGACAGACGATACAGACACACCACCTACAGACAGACAGACAGGCGGTACAGACCCACCACCTACAGACAGACCAGAGTATTACCTACAGACAGACGATACAGACCCACCACCTACAGACAGACAGACAGACAGACAGACGGTACAGACCCACCACCTACAGACATGAGACGACCAAAACCATTCAGACACATCAACATTTACATGTTCCAGCTGGTTTATTTGACCGCTATAGAGTACATATCCGTGTAAATTAGAGGTGAGGTTGTAGTCCTGTGTATGAAACAGTGTAAATGAGGTGGGGGTTGTTGTCCTGTGTGTGAAACAGTGTAAATGAGGTGGGGGTTGTTGTCCTGTGTATGAAACAGTGTAAATGAGGTGGGGGCTGTTGTCCTGTGTATGAAACAGTGTAAATGAGGTGGGGGATGTTGTCCTGTGTATGAAACAGTGTAAATGAGGTGGGGGCTGTTGTCCTGTGTATGAAACAGTGTAAATGAGGTGGGGGCTGTTGTCCTGTGTATGAAACAGTGTAAATGAGGTGGGGCTGTTGTCCTGTGTATGAAACAGTGTAAATGAGGTGGGGGTTTGTTGTCCTGTGTATGAAACAGTGTAAATGAGGTGGGGGTTGTTGTCCTGTTTGTGAAACAGTGTAAATGAGGTGGGGGTTGTTGTCCTGTGTGTGAAACAGTGTAAATGAGGTGGGGGTTGTTGTCCTGTGTGTGAAACAGTGTAAATGAGGTGGGGGCTGTTGTCCTGTGTATGAAACAGTGTAAATGAGGTGGGGGTTGTTGTCCTGTGTATGAAACAGTGTAAATGAGGTGGGGGCTGTTGTCCTGTGTATGAAACAGTGTAAATGAGGTGGGGGCTGTTGTCCTGTGTATGAAACAGTGTAAATGAGGTGGGGGTTGTTGTCCTGTGTGTGAAACAGTGTAAATGAGGTGGGGGTTGTTGTCCTGTGTATGAAAAAGTGTAAATGAGGTGGGGGCTGTTGTCCTGTGTATGAAACAGTGTAAATGAGGTGGGGCTGTTGTCCTGTGTATGAAACAGTGTAAATGAGGTGGGGGTTTGTTGTCCTGTGTATGAAACAGTGTAAATGAGGTGGGGGTTGTTGTCCTGTGTGTGAAACAGTGTAAATGAGGTGGGGGTTGTTGTCCTGTGTGTGAAACAGTGTAAATGAGGTGGGGGTTGTTGTCCTGTGTGTGAAACAGTGTAAATGAGGTGGGGGTTGTTGTCCTGTGTGTGAAACAGTGTAAATGAGGTGGGGGCTGTTGTCCTGTGTATGAAACAGTGTAAATGAGGTGGGGGCTGTTGTCCTGTGTATGAAACAGTGTAAATGAGGTGGGGGCTGTTGTCCTGTGTATGAAACAGTGTAAATGAGGTGGGGGGGGGGGTTGTTGTCCTGTGTATGAAACAGTGTAAATGAGGTGGGGGCTGTTGTCCTGTGTATGAAACAGTGTAAATGAGGTGGGGGGGTGGGGGCTGTTGTCCTGTGTATGAAACAGTGTAAATGAGGTGGGGGTTATTGTCCTGTGTATGAAACAGTGTAAATGAGGTGGGGGCTGTTGTCCTGTGTATGAAACAGTGTAAATGAGGTGGGGGTTGTTGTCCTGGGTATGAAACAGTGTAAATGAGGTGGGGGGGGGGGGGGGGGTTGTTGTCCTGTGTATGAAACAGTGTGCTGTAAACTAACTAACCCTCAGTCCTCTCTTCTGGATCTCAGCCACACTCTTCTGTATGAGCAGAGGAACGGGGGCAGCGGTGTTCTCCTTGTCCACCAGGTGGCGCAGCTCCACTCCAAACACCATGGGGGGGTTGAGGTGGCAGGGTCGGGGGTTGGGGGGCTCCCACTGCTCCAGCAGGGTCAGCTTCACGTACAGTAGACCTCTGGGCTCTAATCTAACGCATATCTGCTGAGACCGAGAGGCTGGGGAAGGAGAGGGACACAAGAGATAGCAGAAGGGGAGGGAGAGGGACAGAAGAGATAGCAGAAGGGGAGGGAGAGGGACAGAAGAGATAGCAGAAGGGGAAGGAGAGATAGCAGAAGGGGAAGGAGAGGGGCAGAAGAGATAGCAGAAGGGGAAGGAGAGGGACAGAAGGGGAAGGAGAGGGGCAGAAGAGATAGCAGAAGGAGAAGGAGAGGGACACGAGAGATAGCAGAAGGGGACGGAGAGGGACAGAAGAGATAGCAGAAGGAGAAGGAGAGGGACACGAGAGATAGCAGAAGGGGACGGAGAGGGACAGAAGAGATAGCAGAAGGAGAAGGAGAGGGACACGAGAGATAGCAGAAGGGGAAGGAGAGGGACATAAGAGATAGCAGAAGGGGAGGGAGAGGGACAGAAGAGATAGCAGAAGGGGAGGGAGAGGGACAGAAGGGGAAGGAGAGGGACAGAAGAGATAGCAGAAGAAGAAGGAGAGGGACACAAGAGATAGCAGAAGGGGACGGAGAGGGACAGAAGAGATAGCAGAAGGAGAAGGAGAGGGACACGAGAGATAGCAGAAGGGGAAGGAGAGGGACAGAAGAGATAGCAGAAGGGGAAGGAGAGGGACAGAAGAGATAGCAGAAGGGGAAGGAGAGGGACAGAAGGGGAAGGAGAGGGACAGAAGAGATAGCAGAAGGAGAAGGAGAGGGACAGAAGAGATAGCAGAAGGGGAGGGAGAGGGACAGAAGAGATAGCAGAAGGGGAAGGAGAGATAGCAGAAGGGGAAGGAGAGGGGCAGAAGAGATAGCAGAAGGGGAAGGAGAGGGACAGAAGGGGAAGGAGAGGGGCAGAAGAGATAGCAGACGGAGAAGGAGAGGGACACGAGAGATAGCAGAAGGGGACGGAGAGGGACAGAAGAGATAGCAGAAGGAGAAGGAGAGGGACGCGAGAGATAGCAGAAGGGGACGGAGAGGGACAGAAGAGATAGCAGAAGGAGAAGGAGAGGGACACGAGAGATAGCAGAAGGGGAAGGAGAGGGACATAAGAGATAGCAGAAGGGGAGGGAGAGGGACAGAAGAGATAGCAGAAGGGGAGGGAGAGGGACAGAAGGGGAAGGAGAGGGACAGAAGAGATAGCAGAAGAAGAAGGAGAGGGACACAAGAGATAGCAGAAGGGGACGGAGAGGGACAGAAGAGATAGCAGAAGGAGAAGGAGAGGGACACGAGAGATAGCAGAAGGGGAAGGAGAGGGACAGAAGAGATAGCAGAAGGGGAAGGAGAGGGACAGAAGGGGAAGGAGAGGGACAGAAGAGATAGCAGAAGGGGAAGGAGAGGGACAGAAGGGGAAGGAGAGGGACAGAAGAGATAGCAGAAGGAGAAGGAGAGGGACAGAAGAGATAGCAGAAGGGGAGGGAGAGGGACAGAAGGGGAAGGCGAGGGACAGAAGAGATAGCAGAAGGAGAAGGAGAGGGACACGAGAGATAGCAGAAGGGGAAGGAGAGGGACAGAAGAGATAGCAGAAGGGGAGGGAGAGGGACAGAAGGGGAAGGAGAGGGACAGAAGAGATAGCAGAAGAAGAAGGAGAGGGACACAAGAGATAGCAGAAGGGGACGGAGAGGGACAGAAGAGATAGCAGAAGGTAGAAGGAGAGGGACACGAGAGATAGCAGAAGGAGAGGGACACAAGAGATAGCAGAAGGGGAAGGAGAGGGACAGAAGAGATAGCAGAAGGGGAAGGAGAGGGACAGAAGGGGAAGGAGAGGGACAGAGGAGATAGCAGAAGGAGAAGGAGAGGGACAGAAGAGATAGCAGAAGGAGAAGGAGAGGGACAGAAGAGATAGCAGAAGGGGAGGGAGAGGGACAGAAGGGGAAGGAGAGGGACAGAAGAGATAGCAGAAGGGGAAGGAGAGGGACAGAAGAGATAGCAGAAGGGGAGGGAGTGGGACAGAAGAGATAGCAGAAGGAGAAGGACAGAAGAGATAGCAGAAGGGGAGGGAGAGGGACAGAAGAGATAGCAGAAGGGGAAGGAGAGATAGCAGAAGGAGAAGGAGAGGGACAGAAGAGATAGCAGAAGGGGAAGGAGAGGGACAGAAGAGATAGCAGAAGGGGAAGGAGAGGGGCAGAAGAGATAGCAGAAGGGGAGGGAGAGGGACAGAAGAGATAGCAGAAGGGGAAGGAGAGGGGCAGAAGAGATAGCAGAAGGGGAAGGAGAGGGACAGAAGAGATAGCAGAAGGGGAAGGAGAGGGACAGAAGGGGAAGGCGAGGGACAGAAGGAATTGATGGAACAAGAGAAGGAGAAACACAGTTGATTGACAGAGTGATTCCAAAAGAAGATCAGGAACTAAGGTTAGCTAAGATGCCTTCAGACAAATTAAATTCCACTGGTATGGAAAACCCTTCTGCTGCATCCCTCACAGTGCATCAGTGAAGTGGATGGTATAACAACAGTGAGACAGAACTGCATCTACTACGTTCATATGAACTTTTATCTCTCTGGTTGCTCCTACCTTTGAACAGAGGGGGTATGGACACAGCCCCCAGACAGCAGACCCTGTTCCTGGTCGCTGCAGTGGAGTCGCTGCCCTTCGTGGTGGTAGTCTCAGCCCCGGGGTAAGGGGTGAGCACCACCAGTTTCAGCAGCCTGGCCCTCTCCAGCTCCAGGTTGAAGGTGTGGTTGAGGGGCAGAGAGCCCCCCCTGGAGGTTAGCAGGCCGGTACGTGCCCTGGTTACACCATCCACCTGAGGAACACAATGGAAAATAAGTTGCACTGTTTGGTGTTATTCTCAATTATACTAAATACAATGTAGACAGACAGACAGGCAGAGAGACAGACAGACATACAGACAGGCAGACAGAGAAAGAGACAGACAGACAGACAGACAGGCAGACAGGCAGAGACAGAGAGACAGACAGACAGACAGACAGACAGACAGACAGACGGACGGACAGACGGATAGACAGACAGACAGGCAGACAGACAGATAGACAGACAGAGAAGGCAGACAGGCAGACAGACAGACAGACAGACAGACAGACAGACAGACAGACAGACAGACAGACAGACAGACAGACAGACAGGCAGGCAGACAGACAGGCAGACAGACAGGCAGACAGAGACAGACAGGCAGACAGACAGACAGACAGACAGACAGACAGACAGACAGACAGACAGACAGACAGACAGACAGACAGGCAGACAGACAGGCAGACAGAGAAAGAGACAGACAGGCAGACAGGCGGACAGACAGGCAGACAGACAGACAGACAGACAGACAGACAGACAGGCAGACAGGCAGACAGACAGACAGGCAGAGAAAGAGACAGACAGACAGGCAGACAGGCAGACAGACAGACAGGCAGGCAGACAGACAGAGAAAGAGACAGACAGTCAGACAGACAGACAGACCCTTTATTAAAAATCACCTGGATGGCACAGAACACCTCCTTACTGGCGTCCTGTTTAGGGGCCCTCAGCAGTTTCTCCACCCCAACGAGATGCACCGTGAGCAGGCCGGAGACTCGCTGGGCGCACCGTGGCTGGTCCGACAAGTTGTAGACTCTGAACGAGCTCAGGTCAGAGGTCATGGTCACTCCCTCCTGGCTGGAGTGGTGGGTGGAGCGGGGTGGTGGAAGAGGGGGGTTGTGGGCCGATGAGGGTCCCCCTGGTCCACCCTGTTTGGGCAGCAGCTCAGGTGAGTCTCCGTCGCTCAGGTAGCCCCCCTTACTGGCGGCAGAGGAGCGTCCCCTGGAGGAGCGTCGTTGTGGTCTCGCCGGGGCCGAAGTGTCCAGGTGGTACCTGCTGATCACCTCGTTGGACTGCTCCTTACGGACGTCTGGGGGTGATGTCCCCTCTCCACCCCCGTCCCCTCCTCCTCGGCCCGTCCCCTCCTTCCCGTGGCGATGGGAGCGAGAGGAGCGCAGGCTGAGTTTACGGCGGAGTTCGGGGAGTTTCTTAATCTTCATGGAAAGGGATTTCCGGACCATTCCTGGGGATTTGATCCTGTCCATCATGCTGCTGGCCACGCCACCTTTCTTCTGGGCCCCGGGGCTGTCTGAGGGGACTGACACACCTCCTCCGGAGCTGGAAACACCCCCTTCTCCACCTGCAACCCCGAAAGACTGCAGGTCCTCACTCTGGATCTGGTGAATTACATCTGAGATGATGGAGAGAGGAGAGAGGAGAGAGGAGAGAGGAGAGGAGAGAGGAGAGAGGAGAGAGGAGAGAGAAGAGGAGATGGATGGAGAGAGGAGAGAGGAGAGAGGAGAGAGGAGATGGATGGAGAGAGGAGAGAGGAGAGAGGAGAGAGGATGGAGAGAGAGAGGAGAGAGGAGAGAGGAGAGATGATGGAGAGAGGAGAGAGGATGAGAGAGGAGAGAGGGATGGAGAGAGGAGAGAGGAGAGAGGATGGAGAGAGGAGAGAGGAGAGAGGAGAGAGGATGGAGAGAGGAGAGAGGAGAGAGGAGAGAGGAGAGAGGAGAGATAATGGAGAGAGGAGAGAGGATGGAGAGAGGAGGAGAGAGGAGAGAGGAGAGGAGGAGAGAGGAGAGGATGGAGAGAGGAGAGAGGATGGAGAGAGGAGAGAGGAGAGAGGAGAGATGGATGGAGAGAGGAGAGAGGATGGAGAGAGGATGGAGAGAGGAGAGATGATGGAGAGAGGAGAGATGATGGAGAGAGGAGAGAGGATGGAGAGAGAGAGAGATGATGGAGAGAGGAGAGATGATGGAGAGAGGAGAGATGATGGAGAGAGGAGAGAGGATGGAGAGAGGAGAGAGGATGGAGAGAGGAGAGAGGATGGAGAGAGGAGAGAGGATGGAGAGGAGAGGGATGGAGAGGAGAGAGGATGGAGAGAGGAGAGATGATGGAGAGAGGAGAGATGATGGAGAGAGGAGAGATGATGGAGAGAGGAGAGATGATGGAGAGAGGAGAGATGATGGAGAGAGGAGAGATGATGGAGAGAGGAGAGATGATGCGAGAGAGGAGAGATGATGGAGAGAGGAGAGATGATGGAGAGAGGAGAGAGGATGGAGAGAGGAGAGATGATGGAGAGAGGAGAGATGATGGAGAGAGGAGAGAGGATGGAGAGAGGAGAGAGGATGGAGAGAGGAGAGAGGATGGAGAGAGGAGAGAGGAGGAGAGAGGAGAGAGGATGGAGAGAGGAGAGAGGAGAGAGGAGAGAGGATGAGAGAGGAGAGAGGATGGAGAGAGAGAGGAGGAGAGAGGAGAGAGGATGGAGAGGAGAGGAGGATGAGAGGAGAAGAGAGGAGAGAGGAGAGAGGATGGAGAGAGGAGAGAGGAGGAGAGGAGAGAGGAGAGAGGAGAGAGAGGAGAGAGGAGAGAGGAGGAGAGAGGAGAGAGGATGGGAGAGAGGAGAGAGGAGAGAGGAGAGAGGGAGAGAGGAGAGAGGAGAGAGGAGGAGAGGATGGAGAGAGGATGGAGAGAGGAGAGAGGATGGAGAGAGGAGAGAGGAGAGAGGAGAGGAGAGAGGAGAGAGGAGAGAGGATGGAGAGAGGAGAGAGGATAGAGGAGAGAGGATGGAGAGAGGATGGAGAGAGGAGAGAGGAGAGAGGATGGAGAGAGGAGAGAGGATGGAGAGAGGAGAGAGGATGGAGAGAGGAGAGAGGAGAGAGGATGGAGAGAGGAGAGAGGAGAGAGGATGGAGAGAGGAGAGAGGATGGAGAGAGGAGAGAGGAGAGAGGAGAGAGGAGAGAGGATGGAGAGAGGAGATGAGGATGGAGAGAGGAGAGAGGAGAGAGGAGAGAGGAGAGAGGAGAGAGGAGGATGATGGAGAGAGGAGAGATGATGGAGAGAGGAGAGAGGAGAGAGGAGAGAGGAGAGAGGAGAGATGATGGAGAGAGGAGAGAGGAGAGAGGATGGAGAGAGGAGAGAGGATGGAGAGAGGAGAGAGGAGAGAGGAGAGATGATGGAGAGGGAGAGAGGAGAGAGGATGGAGAGAGGAGAGAGGATGGAGAGAGGAGAGAGGATGGAGAGAGGAGAGAGGAGAGAGGAGAGATGATGGAGAGAGGAGAGAGGAGAGGGATGGAGAGGATGAGAGAGGAGAGAGGATGGAGAGAGGAGAGAGGATGGAGAGAGGAGAGAGGAGAGAGGAGAGAGGATGGAGAGAGGAGAGATGATGGAGAGGAGAGAGGATGGAGAGAGGAGAGGGATGGAGAGAGGAGAGATGATGGAGAGAGGAGAGAGGATGGAGAGAGGAGAGAGGATGGAGAGAGGAGAGAGGATGGAGAGAGGAGAGAGGATGGAGAGAGGAGGAGAGGATGGAGAGAGAGGATGGAGAGAGGAGAGAGGATGGAGAGAGGAGAGAGGATGGAGAGAGGAGAGAGGAGAGAGGATGGAGAGAGGAGAGAGGAGAGAGGATGGAGAGAGGAGAGAGGAGAGATGAGAGAGGAGAGAGGATGGAGAGAGGAGAGATGATGGAGAGAGGAGAGAGGATGGAGAGAGGAGAGAGGAGAGAGGATGGAGAGAGGAGAGATGATGGAGAGGAGAGAGGATGGAGAGAGGAGAGGGATGGAGAGAGGAGAGATGATGGAGAGAGGATGGAGAGAGGAGAGAGGAGAGAGGGAGAGAGGATGGAGAGAGGAGAGAGGATGGAGAGGAGAGAGGAGAGAGGAGAGAGGATGGAGAGAGGAGAGATGATGGAGAGAGGAGAGATGATGGAGAGAGGAGATGGATGGAGAGAGGAGAGAGGATGGAGAGAGGAGAGGGATGGAGAGAGGAGAGATGATGGAGAGAGGAGAGATGATGGAGAGAGGAGAGATGATGGAGAGAGGAGAGAGGATGGAGAGAGGAGAGATGATGGAGAGAGGAGAGAGGATGGAGAGAGGAGAGAGGATGGAGAGAGGAGAGATGATGGAGAGAGGAGAGAGGATGGAGAGAGGAGAGAGGATGGAGAGAGGAGAGATGATGGAGAGAGGAGAGAGGAGAGAGGATGGAGAGAGGAGAGAGGATGGAGAGAGGAGAGGGATGGAGAGAGGAGAGGGATGGAGAGAGGAGAGATGATGGAGAGAGGAGAGAGGATGGAGAGAGGAGAGATGATGGAGAGAGGAGAGGGATGGAGAGAGGAGAGATGATGGAGAGAGGAGAGAGGATGGAGAGAGGAGAGAGGATGGAGAGAGGAGAGATGATGGAGAGAGGAGAGATGATGGAGAGAGGAGAGATGATGGAGAGAGGAGAGATGATGGAGAGAGGAGAGATGATGGAGAGAGGATGGAGAGAGGAGAGAGGATGGAGAGAGGAGAGAGGATGGAGAGAGGAGAGAGGATGGAGAGAGGAGAGATGATGGAGAGAGGAGAGATGATGGAGAGAGGAGAGATGATGGAGAGAGGAGAGATGATGGAGAGAGGAGAGATGATGGAGAGAGGAGAGATGATGGAGAGAGGATGGAGAGAGG
Source organism: Oncorhynchus kisutch (assembly GCF_002021735.2). Taxonomy (NCBI): domain Eukaryota; kingdom Metazoa; phylum Chordata; class Actinopteri; order Salmoniformes; family Salmonidae; genus Oncorhynchus; species Oncorhynchus kisutch. Next base: position 10,173,414 of record NW_022261981.1, on the reverse strand, counting down.
AGAGAGGATGGAGAGAGGAGAGAGGATGGAGAGAGGAGAGGATGGAGTGAGGAGAGATGATGGAGAGAGGATGGAGAGAGGAGAGAGGATGGAGAGAGGAGAGAGGATGGAGTGAGGAGAGATGATGGAGAGAGGAGAGAGGATGGAGAGAGGAGAGAGGATGGAGAGAGGAGAGAGGATGGAGAGAGGAGAGATGATGGAGAGAGGAGAGAGGATGGAGAGAGGAGAGAGGATGGAGAGAGGAGAGAGGATGGAGAGAGGAGAGATGATGGAGAGAGGAGAGAGGATGGAGAGAGGAGAGAGGATGGAGAGAGGAGAGAGGATGGAGAGCGGAGAGATGATGGAGAGAGGAGAGATGATGGAGAGAGGAGAGGGATGGAGAGAGGAGAGATGATGGAGAGAGGAGAGAGGATGGAGAGAGGAGAGAGGATGGAGAGAGGAGAGAGGATGGAGAGAGGAGAGAGGATGGAGAGAGGAGAGATGGATGGAGAGAGGAGAGAGGATGGAGAGAGGAGAGAGGATGGAGAGAGGAGAGAGGATGGAGAGAGGAGAGAGGATGGAGAGAGGAGAGAGGATGGAGAGAGGAGAGAGGATGGAGGGAGGAGAGATGATGGAGAGAGGATGGAGAGAGGAGAGAGGATGGAGAGAGGAGAGAGGATGGAGAGAGGAGAGAGGAGAGATGATGGAGAGAGGATGGAGTGAGGAGAGAGGAGAGATGATGGAGAGAGGAGAGAGGAGAGAGGATGGAGAGAGGAGAGATGATGGAGAGAGGAGAGATGATGGAGAGAGGAGAGAGGATGGAGAGAGGAGAGAGGATGGAGAGAGGAGAGATAATGGAGAGAGGAGAGATGATGGAGAGAGGAGAGATGATGGAGAGAGGAGAGATGATGGAGAGAGGAGAGATGATGGAGAGAGGAGAGATGATGGAGAGAGGAGAGATGATGGAGAGAGGAGAGATGATGGAGAGAGGAGAGATGATGGAGAGAGGAGAGATGATGGAGAGAGGAGAGATGATGGAGAGAGGATGGAGAGAGGAGAGATGATGGAGAGAGGAGAGGGATGGAGAGATGATGGAGAGAGGAGAGATGATGGAGAGAGGAGAGATGATGGAGAGAGGAGAGAGGATGGAGAGAGGAGAGATGATGGAGAGAGGAGAGAGGATGGAGAGAGGAGAGATGATGGAGAGAGGAGAGATGATGGAGAGAGGAGAGATGATGGAGAGAGGAGAGATGATGGAGAGAGGAGAGAGGATGGAGAGAGGAGAGATGATGGAGAGAGGAGAGGGATGGAGAGAGGAGAGATGATGGAGAGAGGAGAGATGATGGAGAGAGGAGAGATGATGGAGAGAGGAGAGATGATGGAGAGAGGAGAGATGATGGAGAGAGGAGAGATGATGGAGAGAGGAGAGGGATGGAGAGAGGAGAGATGATGGAGAGAGGAGAGATGATGGAGAGAGGAGAGATGATGGAGAGAGGAGAGGGATGGAGAGAGGAGAGATGATGGAGAGAGGAGAGATGATGGAGAGAGGAGAGATGATGGAGAGAGGAGAGGAATGGAGAGAGGAGAGATGATGGAGAGAGGAGAGGGATGGAGAGAGGAGAGATGATGGAGAGAGGAGAGGGATGGAGCAAAGAGAGGAGAGAGATGTCATGTAGCTACAGTAGTTATCTGTAGGTGACTACAGTAGTTATCTGTAGGTGACTACAGTAGTTATCTGTAGGTGGCTACAGTAGTTATCTGTAGGTGACTACAGTAGTTATCTGTAGGTGACTACAGTAGTTATCTGTAGGTGACTACAGTACCTTCATGTGACTACAGTAGTTATCTGTAGGTGACTACAGTAGTTATCTGTAGGTGACTACACTAGCTTCATGTAGCTACAGTTATCTGTAGGTGACTACACTAGCTTCATGTGACTACAGTAGTTCTCTGTAGGTGACTACACTACCTTCATGTAGCTACAGTAGTTATCTGTAGGTGACTACACTAGCTTCATGTGACTACAGTAGTTATCTGTAGGTGACTACACTAGCTTCATGTGACTACAGTAGTTATCTGTAGGTGACTACACTACCTTCATGTAGCTACAGTTATCTGTAGGTGACTACACTAGCTTCATGTGACTACAGTAGTTATCTGTAGGTGACTACAGTAGTTATCTGTAGGTGACTACACTAGCTTCATGTGACTACAGTAGTTATCTGTAGGTGACTACAGTAGTTATCTGTAGGTGACTACAGTAGTTATCTGTAGGTGACTACAGTACCTTCATGTGACTACAGTAGTTATCTGTAGGTGACTACAGTAGTTATCTGTAGGTGACTACACTACCTTCATGTAGCTACAGTTATCTGTAGGTGACTACACTAGCTTCATGTGACTACAGTAGTTATCTGTAGGTGACTACAGTAGTTATCTGTAGGTGACTACACTAGCTTCATGTGACTACAGTAGTTATCTGTAGGTGACTACAGTAGTTATCTGTAGGTGACTACAGTAGTTATCTGTAGGTGACTACAGTACCTTCATGTGACTACAGTAGTTATCTGTAGGTGACTACAGTAGTTATCTGTAGGTGACTACACTACCTTCATGTAGCTACAGTTATCTGTAGGTGACTACACTAGCTTCATGTGACTACAGTAGTTATCTGTAGGTGACTACAGTAGTTATCTGTAGGTGACTACACTAGCTTCATGTAGCTACAGTAGTTATCTGTAGGTGACTACAGTAGTTATCTGTAGGTGACTACAGTAGTTATCTGTAGGTGACTACACTACCTTCATGTAGCTACAGTAGTTCTCTGTAGGTGACTACACTAGCTTCATGTGACTACAGTAGTTATCTGTAGGTGACTACAGTAGTTCTCTGTAGGTGACTACACTACCTTCATGTAGCTACAGTAGTTATCTGTAGGTGACTACACTAGCTTCATGTGACTACAGTAGTTATCTGTAGGTGACTACACTAGCTTCATGTGACTACAGTAGTTATCTGTAGGTGACTACAGTAGTTATCTGTAGGTGACTACAGTAGTTATCTGTAGGTGACTACAGTAGTTATCTGTAGGTGACTACACTACCTTCATGTAGCTACAGTAGTTCTCTGTAGGTGACTACACTAGCTTCATGTGACTACAGTAGTTATCTGTAGGTGACTACAGTAGTTCTCTGTAGGTGACTACACTACCTTCATGTAGCTACAGTAGTTATCTGTAGGTGACTACACTAGCTTCATGTGACTACAGTAGTTATCTGTAGGTGACTACACTAGCTTCATGTGGCTACAGTAGTTATCTGTAGGTGACTACAGTACCTGTAGCATATGAATCATGTGGCTACAGTAGCTTGTTCTACATTATGTACTTACCTGGGCTTTCTCCGTCTCTGTCTCTCCTACTGCAGGCTGAGCTGTCTAATGTGATGGCTTTGGTCTGATGGGCGCTGTCTGGGCTGGAGCCACCTGAAGGGCACTGGTTCTGGGTGGCATGATGCTCTAAACGGGAGGCCCCTCCACCTCCACCGGTGCCAGGGCTCACCACCATCCCTGCCCGTCGCTGGCTCCTCATCTGGGGATCCCTCGACGTCTCTGACAGTCCCTCTGTCTCCCTCCTCCTCCAGGGGTTCTCACTATCTAACCTAACACCCCCTCCCCCTCCTCCTCCTCCTCCTCCTCCTCCTCCACCTCCTCCTCCTCTTAAACCTCCGATGCCACGCAACACGTCCTCCTCCTCTGGAATAGGGTTGTACCAAATGTTGTTGTCCCCTTCTGTGCGTTGCCTCAGCTCAGCGAAGCAGTTGGGTGGGAGGCCTAGACGCGAGTAGGACTCATCGGCCGCCTGGCTCTTTCCTGTGGACAGTACCCAGGCTCGGCTGCTCCTGTCCAGGGTCTGGAGATAGGCCCCTGACCCCGAGGACTTCACCATACAGGAGGAGACACAGATCTCAGCGTAACCTCCTATAGGGTTGGTGAACTCTGGGACTGCGGTGTGGACAGGGGGAGGAGGCTCACAGAAGGAGGTGCTACATTGTCCCTGATGCTCCCAGTCTAAATCATCACACCTCCTCCTGTCCAGCCCGGCCTCCACTAACGTCTTCTGGCTCCAGGCCTGTTTGGAGGTTGAGACCTGGGCCTTTCCTGAGCTGCTATCCGAGTCACAAGCCCCGTAGAGCAGGCTGTGAGAGCCCTCTGTGCCTGGTGTGGAGGCCAGTTTGGCCCACTGCTGTTTCTTGGCCACTGTTATCTGGGTGCGTGGGGTGGTGGTGCTGTCCTCTGTTGGCGGGGTCGGGGGTTCGTCCTCCGCGTTCGTTACCGTTGACAACGATGAGGATGAAGCGCTTTGGGTGACATCACTCTTCCGCTGGATGTCTGGAGGGAAACAACGCAACTATTATGGTCATTATCCAGTCCAATAAAGACTGTATTATGGTCATTATCCAGTCCAATAAAGACTGTATTATGGTCATTATCCAGTCCAATAAAGACTGTATTATGGTCATTATCCAGTCCAATAAAGACTGTATTATGGTCATTATCCAGTCCAATAAAGACTGTATTATGGTCATTATCCAGTCCAATAAAGACTGTATTATGGTCATTATCCAGTCCAATAAAGACTGTATTATGGTCATTATCCAGTCCAATAAAGACTATTATGGTCATTATCCAGTCCAATAAAGACTGTATTAAGGTCATTATCCAGTCCAATAAAGACTGTATTATGGTCATTATCCAGTCCAATAAAGACCGTACTTGGTATCAACATGTTGGCTTCATAAATACAACGCTACAAGACATTGACATGATGGGCAACGAGAGACGTTCCTAATGAAACGATGGGCAACGAGAGACGTTCCTAATGAAACGATTGGCAACGAGAGACGTTCCTAATGAAACTATGGGCAACGAGAGACGTTCCTAATGAAACGATGGGCAACGAGAGACGTTCCTAATGAAACGATGGGCAACGAGAGACGTTCCTAATGAAACGATGGGCAACGAGAGACGTTCTTAATGAAACGATGGGCAACGAGAGACGTTCCTAATTAAACGATGGGCAACGAGAGACGTTCCTAATGAAACGATGGGCAACGAGAGACGTTCCTAATGACATGATGGGCAACGAGAGACTTTCCTAATGAAACGATGGGCAACGAGAGACGTTCCTATTGAAACGATGGGCAACGAGAGACGTTCCTAATGAAACGATGGGCTACGAGAGACGTTCCTAATGAAACTATGGGCGACGAGAGACGTTCCTAATGAAACGATTGGCGACGAGAGACGTTCCTAATGAAACAATGGGCGACGAGAGACGTTCCTAATGAAACGATGGGCGACGAGAGACGTTCCTAATGAAACGATGGGCAACGAGAGACGTTCCTAATGACATGATGGGCAACGAGAGACGTTCCTAATGAAACGATGGGCAACGAGAGACGTTCCTATTGAAACGATGGGCAACGAGAGACGTTCCTAATGAAACGATGGGCAACGAGAGACGTTCCTAATGAAACTATGGGCAACGAGAGACGTTCTTAATGAAACGATGGGCGACGAGAGACGTTCCTAATGAAACGATGGGCAACGAGAGACGTTCCTAATGACATGATGGGCAACGAGAGACGTTCCTAATGAAACGATGGGCAACGAGAGACGTTCCTATTGAAACGATGGGCAACGAGAGACGTTCCTAATGAAACGATGGGCAACGAGAGACGTTCCTAATGAAACTATGGGCAACGAGAGACGTTCTTAATGAAACGATGGGCGACGAGAGACGTTCCTAATGAAACGATGGGCAATGAGAGACGTTCCTATTGAAACGATGGGCAACGAGAGACGTTCCTAATGAAACGATGGGCAACGAGAGACGTTCCTAATGAAACTATGGGCAACGAGAGACGTTCTTAATGAAACGATGGGCGACGAGAGACGTTCCTAATGAAACGATGGGCAATGAGAGACGTTCCTAATGAAACTATGGGCAACGAGAGACTTTCCTAATGACACGATGGGCAACGAGAGACGTTCCTAATGAAACGATGGGCAACGAGAGACGTTCCTAATGAAACGATGGGCATTTCCTTTACCACTGGGACTGACTTGGTCCCAAGAACAAATTTTTTTTTCAAATGTGTTTCTGTCTACAATGAGTCATGAGGAAAAAGAGAGGAGAGGAGAGAAAAGTCGGAAAACGAAAGAGCATAAACAGCTTGAGAGCGAAGGAGAGGAGTAAGGGGGTTAGCTATTTAGTGGTTTGTTAAGTCTCTCTCTCTCTCTCCATACCTCAGTCCGAAGGAGAGGAGTAAGGGGGTTAGCTATTTAGTGGTTTGTTAAGTCTCTCTCTCTCTCCATAACTCAGTCCCATCTCTCTCTCTCCTTCGCTCTTTCTCTCTCTGTCCTTTGATCTCTCTCTCTCTCTCTCCATACCTCAGTCCCATCTCTCTCTCTCTCTCCATACCTCAGTCACATCTCTCTCTCTCCATACCTCAGTCCCATCTCTCTCTCTCTCTCCATACCTCAGTCCCATCTCTCTCTCTCTCTCTCTCCATACCTCAGTCCCATCTCTCTCTCTCTCTCCATACCTCAGTCCCATCTCTCTCTCTCTCTCCTTCGCTCTTTCTCTCTCTGTCCTTTGCTCTCTCTCTCTCTCTCTCCATACCTCAGTCCCATCTCTCTCTCTCTCTCCATACCTCAGTCCAATCTCTCTCTCTCTCTCCATACCTCAGTCCCATCTCTCTCTCTCTCTCCATACCTCAGTCCCATCTCTCTCTCTCTCTCCATACCTCAGTCCCATCTCTCTCTCTCCATACCTCAGTCCCATCTCTCTCTCTCTCTCCATACCTCAGTCACATCTCTCTCTCTCCATACCTCAGTCCCATCTCTCTCTCTCTCTCCATACCTCAGTCCCATCTCTCTCTCTCTCTCCATACCTCAGTCCCATCTCTCTCTCTCTCTCCATACCTCAGTCCCATCTCTCTCTCTCTCTCCTTCGCTCTTTCTCTCTCTGTCCTTTGCTCTCTCTCTCTCTCTCTCCATACCTCAGTCCCATCTCTCTCTCTCTCTCTCCATACCTCAGTCCAATCTCTCTCTCTCTCTCCATACCTCAGTCCCATCTCTCTCTCTCCATACCTCAGTCCCATCTCTCTCTCTCCATACCTCAGTCCCATCTCTCTCTCTCCATACCTCAGTCCCATATCTCTCTCTCCATACCTCAGTCCCATCTCTCTCTCTCTCTCTCTCCATACCTCAGTCCCATCTCTCTCTCTCTCTCCATACCTCAGTCCCATCTCTCTCTCTCTCTCCATACCCCAGTCCCATCTCTCTCTCTCCATACCTCAGTCCCATCTCTCTCTCTCTCTCCATACCTCAGTCCCATCTCTCTCTCTCTCTCCATACCTCAGTCCCATCTCTCTCTCCATACCTCAGTCCCATCTCTCTCTCTCTCCATACCTCAGTCCCATCTCTCTCTCTCTCTCCATACCCAGTCCCATCTCTCTCTCTCTCTCCATAACTCAGTCCCATCTCTCTCTCCATACCTCAGTCCCATCTCTCTCACTCTCTCTCTCTCCATACCCCAGTCCCATCTCTCTCACACTCTCTCTCTCTCTCTCCATACCCCAGTCCCATCTCTCTCACTCTCTCTCTCGCTCCATACCTCAGTCCCATCTCTCTCTCTCTCTCTCTCTCTCCATACCTCAGTCCCATCTCTCTCTCTCCATACCTCAGTCCCATCTCTCTCTCTCCATACCTCAGTCCCATCTCTCTCCTTCTCTCTCTCTCTCTCTCCATACCTCAGATCCATCTCTCTCCCTCTCTCTCCATACCTCAGATCCATCTCTCTCCCTCTCTCTCCATACCTCAGTCCCATCTCTCTCTCTCTCTCTCTCCATACCTCAGATCCATCTCTCTCTCTTTCTCTCCATACCTCAGTCCCATCTCTCTCTCTCTCTCTCTCCATACCTCAGATCCATCTCTCCCTCTCTCTCTCCATACCTCAGATCCATCTCTCTCTCTCTCTCCATACCTCAGTCCCATCTCTCTCTCTCCCTCTCTCTCCATACCTCAGTCCCATCTCTCTCCCTCTCTCTCGCTGACATCCTGCACATCTGGATTCCTCTCTCCCTGTTCCTTTACTCTTCCCTCTCCTTCCTCTCCCACCCTCCTCTGCTCTCTCTCTCTCTCTCCTCTTTTTCCTGTGGCTGTCTTCCCTCTCCTTCCTCTCCCCCTCCTCTGCTCTCTCTCTCTCTCTCTCCTCTTTTTCCTGTGTCTTCCCTCTCCTTCCTCTCCCCCCTCCTCTGCTCTCTCTCTCTCTCTCTCTCTCCTCTTTTTCCTGTGGCTGTCTTCCCTCTCCTTCCTCTCCTCCCCTCCTCTGCTCCTTCTCCCTCTCTCCTCTTTTTCCGGTGTCCTCCCTCCCCTCCTCCCCTCCCCTCCTCTGCTCCCTCTCTCTCTCCTCTTTTTCCTGTGTCCTCCCTCTCTAGTTTGTGTGTGTGAGCCTGGTGACGTCCAATAACATGGCAGGAATCATGAATAACCCCACTGTGTCTGTCTACAATCTAATCCGTTATATACAGTGCCTTCGGAAACTATTCAGACCTTTCTCCACATTTTGTCAGGGTTACAGCCTTATTCTTAAAAAAATATATATATATATATTTTGCCCTCATCAATCTACACACACATTTACATAAGTATTCAGACCCTTTACTCAGTACTTTGTTGAAGCACCTTTAGCAGCGATTACAGCCGCGAGCCTCCTTCGGTAGGACAGCCGCGAGCCTCCTTCGGTAGGACAGCCGCGAGCCTCCTTCGGTAGGACAGCCGCTAGCCTCCTTCGGTAGGAGAGTCTGGAGCCTCCTTCGGTAGGCCAGTCTCGAGCCTCCTTTGGTAGGACATTCTCGAGCCTCCTTCGGTAGGACAGCCGCGAGCCTCCTTCGGTAGGACAGTCTCGAGCCTCCTTTGGTAGGACATTCTCGAGCCTCCTTCGGTAGGACAGCCGCGAGCCTCCTTTGGTAAGACGTTTCTTCTCTCCGTTCTTCTCTGCAGATAAAGGCTGGAAGGTTCTGGAAGGTTCTCCCATCTCCACAGTGGAACTCTAGAGCTCTGTCAGAGTGACTATCGGGTTCTTGGTCACTGACCTTCTCTTCCCGGATTGGTCAGTTTGGCCGGGCGGTCAGCTCCAGGAAGAGTCTTGGTGGTTCCAAACTTCTTCCATTTAATAAGAATGATTGGAGGCCACTGTGTTGTTGGGGACCTTCAATGCTGCAGAAATGTTTTGGTACCCTTCCCCAGATCTGTGTCTCGACACAATCCTGTCTCGGAGCTCCACGGACAATTCCTTCGACCTCATGGCTCATTATGGGGTATTGCGTATAGATTGCTAAGGATTTTTTAAATGTTATAATAAGGTTGTAATGTAACAAAATGAGGAAAAAGGCATAGGGTCTGAATAGTTTCCAAAGGCATTTAATGAAGGATCCAGAATATAAGCAGGGGGGTGTGTCCATATGCAGGAGCAAACACGATAGTGACCGTGCCTGTTACACGCTGCTGTGTGGCTACGCTGCTGTGTGGCTACGCTGCTGTGTGGCTATGCTGCCTGTTACACGCTGCTGTGTGGCTACGCTGCTGTGTGGCTACGCTGCTGTGTGGCTACGCTGCTGTGTGCCTGTTACACGCTGCTGTGTGGCTACGCTGCTGTGTGGCTACGCTGCTGTGTGCCTGTTAACACGCTGCTGTGTGGCTATGCTGCTGTGTGGCTACGCTGCTGTGTGGCTACGCTGCTGTGTGGCTATGCTGCTGTGTGGCTACGCTGCTGTGTGGCTACGCTGCTGTGTGGCTACGCTGCTGTGTGCCTGTTACACGCTGCTGTGTGGCTACGCTGCTGTGTGGCTACGCTGCTGTGTGGCTATGCTGCTGTGTGGCTATGCTGCTGTGTGGCTACGCTGCTGTGTGGCTACGCTGCTGTGTGCCTGTTACACGCTGCTGTGTGGCTACGCTGCTGTGTGCCTGTTTACACGCTGCTGTGTGCCTGTTACACGCTGCTGTGTGGCTACGCTGCTGTGTGGCTACGCTGCTGTGTGGCTACGCTGCTGTGTGGCTATGCTGCTGGTGTGGGCTACGCTGCTGTGTGGCTACGCTGCTGTGTGGCTTACGCTGCTGTGTGTCCTGTTACACGCTGCTGTGTGGCTATGCTGCTGTGTGGCTACGCTGCTGTGTGGCTACGCTGCTGTGTGGCTATGCTGCTGTGTGGCTACGCTGCTGTGTGGCTACGCTGCTGTGTGCCTGTTACACGCTGCTGTGTGGCTATGCTGCTGTGTGGCTACGCTGCTGTGTGGCTACGCTGCTGTGTGGCTACGCTGCTGTGTGCCTGTTACACGCTGCTGTGTGGCTACGCTGCTGTGTGGCTATGCTGCTGTGTGGCTACGCTGCTGTGTGGCTATGCTGCTGTGTGGCTACGCTGCTGTGTGCCTGTTACAACGCTGCTGTGTGGCTACGCTGCTGTGTGCCTGTTACACGCTGCTGTGTGCCTGTTACACGCTGCTGTGTGGCTACGCTGCTGTGTGGCTACGCTGCTGTGTGACTATGCTGCTGTGTGGCTACGCTGCTGTGTGGCTACGCTGCTGTGTGCCTGTTACACGCTGCTGTGTGGCTACGCTGCTGTGTGGCTATGCTGCTGTGTGGCTATGCTGCTGTGTGGCTACGCTGCTGTGTGGCTACGCTGCTGTGTGCCTGTTACACGCTGCTGTGTGGCTACGCTGCTGTGTGCCTGTTACACGCTGCTGTGTGCCTGTTACACGCTGCTGTGTGGCTACGCTGCTGTGTGGCTACGCTGCTGTGTGGCTATGCTGCTGTGTGGCTACGCTGCTGTGTGGCTACGCTGCTGTGTGGCTACGCTGCTGTGTCCTGTTACACGCTGCTGTGTGGCTATGCTGCTGTGTGGCTACGCTGCTGTGTGGCTACGCTGCTGTGTGGCTATGCTGCTGTGTGGCTACGCTGCTGTGTGGCTACGCTGCTGTGTGCCTGTTACACGCTGCTGTGTGGCTATGCTGCTGTGTGGCTACGCTGCTGTGTGGCTATGCTGCTGTGTGGCTACGCTGCTGTGTGGCTACGCTGCTGTGTGGCTACGCTTGCTGTGTGGGCTACGCTGCTGTGTGGCTATGCTGCTGTGTGGCTACGCTGCTGTGTGGCTACGCTGCTGTGTGGCTACGCTGCTGTGTGCCTGTTACACGCTGCTGTGTGGCTACGCTGCTGTGTGCCTGTTACACGCTGCTGTGTGCCTGTTACACGCTGCTGTGTGGCTACGCTGCTGTGTGGCTACGCTGCTGTGTGGCTATGCTGCTGTGTGGCTACGCTGCTGTGTGGCTACGCTGCTGTGTGCCTGTTACACGCTGCTGTGTGGCTACGCTGCTGTGTGCCTGTTACACGCTGCTGTGTGGCTGTTACACGCTGCTGTGTGGCTACGCTGCTGTGTGGCTACGCTGCTGTGTGGCTACGCTGCTGTGTAGCTACGCTGCTGTGTGCCTGTTACACGCTGCTGTGTGGCTACGCTGCTGTGTGGCTACGCTGCTGTGTGGCTATGCTGCTGTGTGGCTACGCTGCTGTGTGGCTACGCTGCTGTGTGCCTGTTACACACTGCTGTGTGGCTACGCTGCTGTGTGGCTATGCTGCTGTGTGGCTACGCTGCTGTGTGGCTACGCTGCTGTGTGCCTGTTACACACTGCTGTGTGGCTACGCTGCTGTGTGGCTATGCTGCTGTGTGGCTATGCTGCTGTGTGGCTACGCTGCTGTGTGGCTACGCTGCTGTGTGCCTGTGTGGGCTACGCTGCTGTGTGGCTACGCTGCTGTGTGCCTGTTACACGCTGCTCTGTGGCTACGCTGCTGTGTGCCTGTTACACGCTGCTGTGTGGCTGTTACACGCTGCTGTGTGGCTACGCTGCTGTGTGGCTACGCTGCTGTGTGGCTACGCTGCTGTGTAGCTACGCTGCTGTGTGCCTGTTACACGCTGCTGTGTGGCTACGCTGCTGTGTGGCTACGCTGCTGTGTGGCTACGCTGCTGTGTGGCTACGCTGCTGTGTGCCTGTTACACGCTGCTGTGTGGCTATGCTGCTGTGTGGCTACGCTGCTGTGTGGCTACGCTGCTGTGTGCCTGTTACACGCTGCTGTGTGCCTGTTACACGCTGCTGTGTGGCTACGCTGCTGTGTGGCTACGCTGCTGTGTGCCTGTTACACGCTGCTGTGTGGCTACGCTGCTGTGTGGCTACGCTGCTGTGTGGCTATGCTGCCTGTTACACGCCGCTGTGTGGTTACGCTGCTGTGTGGCTACGCTGCTGTGTGGCTACGCTGCTGTGTGCCTGTTACACGCTGCTGTGTGGCTACGCTGCTGTGTGGCTACGCTGCTGTGTGCCTGTTACACGCTGCTGTGTGGCTATGCTGCTGTGTGGCTACGCTGCTGTGTGGCTACGCTGCTGTGTGGCTACGCTGCTGTGTGGCTATGCTGCTGTGTGGCTATGCTGCTGTGTGGGCTATGCTGCTGTGTGGCTAAGCTGCTGTGTGGCTACGCTGCTGGTCTACTGTAGGTGTGTTAGTACTAGTGAGGGTTGGGAGGGATCATGACTGTAGACTACCCTCCCAACCCTCACTAGTAATATCACACCTACAGTAGACTACCCTCCCAACCCTCACTAGTACTATCACACCACCTGTAGACCATGACTGTAGACTATCCTCCCAACCCTCACTAGTACTATCACACCTACAGTAGACTACCCTCCCAACCCTCACTAGTACTATCACACCTACAGTAGACTACCCTCCCAACCCTCACTAGTACTATCACACCACCAGTAGACCATGACTGTAGACTACCCTCCCAACCCTCACTAGTACTATCCACCTACTGTAGACTACCCTCCCAACCCTCACTAGTACTATCTCACCTACAGTAGACTACCCTCCCAACCCTCACTAGTACTATCACACCTACTGTAGACCTACCCTCCCAACCCTCACTAGAACTAGCACACCTACAGTAGACCATGACTGTAGACTACCCTCCCGACCCTCACTAGTACTATCATACTTACAGTAGACTACCCTCCCAACCCTCACTAGTACTATCACACCTACTGTAGACTACCCTCCCAACCCTCACTAGTACTATCACAACCACCAGTAGACCATGACTGTAGACTACCCTCGCAACCCTCACTAGTACTATCACACCTACTGTAGACTACCCTCCCAACCCTCACTAGAACTATCACACTACTGTAGACTACCCTCCCAACCCTCACTAGTACTAATCACACCTACTGTAGACTACCCTCCCAACCCTCACTAGTACTATCACACCTACTGTAGACTACCCTCCCAACCCTCACTAGAACTATCACACCTACTGTAGACTACCCTCCCAACCCTCACTAGTACTATCACACCTACTGTAGACTACCCTCCCAACACTCACTAGTACTATCACACCTACTGTAGACTACCCTCCCAACCCTCACTAGTACTATCACACCTACTGTAGACTACCCTCCCAACCCTCACTAGTACTATCACACCTACTGTAGACTACCCTCCCAACCCTCACTAGTATTATCACACCTACTGTAGACTACCCTCCCAACCCTCACTAGTACTATCACACCTACAGTAGACCATGACTGTAGACTACCTCCCCAACCCTCACTAGTACTATCACACCTACTGTAGACTACCCTCCCAACCCCCACTAGAACTATCACACCTACTGTAGACTACCCTCCCAACCCTCACTAGTACTATCACACCTACTGTAGACTACCCTCCCAACCCTCACTAGTACTATCACACCTACTGTAGACTACCCTCCCAACCCTCACTAGTACTATCACACCTACTGTAGACTACCCTCCCAACCCTCACTAGAACTATCACACCTACTGTAGACTACCCTCCCAACCCTCACTAGTACTATCACACCTACTGTAGACTACCCTCCCAACCCTCACTAGTACTATCACACCTACTGTAGACTACCCTCCCAACCCTCACTAGAACTATCACACCTACTGTAGACTACCCTCCCAACCCTCACTAGTACTATCACACCTACTGTAGACTACCCTCCCAACCCTCACTAGTACTATCACACCACCAGTAGACCATGACTGTAGACTACCCTCCCAACCCTCACTAGTACTATCACACCTACTGTAGATTACCCTCCAACCCTCACTAGTACTATCACACCACCAGTAGACCATGACTGTAGACTACCCTCCCAACCCTCACTAGTACTATCACACCTACTGTAGACCACCCTCCCAACCCTCACTAGTACTATCACACCTACAGTAGACTACCCTCCCAACCCTCACTAGTACTATCACACCTACTTTAGACTACCTCCCAACCCTCACTAGTACTATCACACCTACTGTAGACTACCCTCCCAACCCTCACTAGTACTATCACACCACCAGTAGACCATGACTGTAGACTACCCTCCCAACCCTCACTAGTACTATCACACCACCAGTAGACCATGACTGTAGACTACCCTCCCAACCCTCACTAGTACTATCACACCACCAGTAGATCATGACTGTAGACTACCCTCCCAACCCTCACTAGTACTATCACACCACCAGTAGACCATGACTGTAGACTACCCAGCAGGGGAACTAGATACTGAACGGGTCAAAAACAAAGTAAGACTGGCAACATCACATACCCCATAATGACATCACAATACCCCCATAATGACAAAGCGAAAACAGAAATATCTTATTTACATAAGTATTCAGACCCTTTGCTTTGAGACTCTAAATTGAGCTCAGCTGCATCCTGTTTCCATTGATCATCCTTGAGATGTTTCTACAACTCGATTGGAGTCCACCTGTGGTAAATTCAATTGATTGGACATGATTTGGAAAGGGTACACACCTGTCTATAAAATGTCCCACAGTTGACAGTGAATGTCAGAGCAAAAACCAAGCCATGAGGTCGAAGGAATTGTCTCTAGAGTTCCGAGACAGGATTGTGTCGAGGCACAGATCTGGGGAAGGGTACCAAAACATTTCTGCAGCATTGAAGGTCCGCAAGAACACAGTGGCCTCAAGAACACAGAAGTTTGAAACCACCAAGACATTTCCTAGAGCTGGCCGCCCGGCCAAACTGAGCAGGGCCTTGGTCAGGGAGGTGACAAAGAACCCGATTGTCACTCTGATAGAGCTTCAGAGTTCCTCTGTGGAGATGGGAGAACCTTCCAGAAGGACAACCATCTCTGCAGCACTCCACCAATCAGGCCTTTATGGTAGGGTGGCCAGACGGAAGCCACTCCTCAGTAAAAGGCACATGACAGCCTGCTTGGAGTTAGCTAAAAGGCACCTAAAGACTCTCAGACCATGAGAAACAAGATTCTCTGGTCTGATGAAACCAAGATTGAACTCTTTGGCCTGAATGCCAAGCGTCACGTCTGGAGGAAACCTGGCACCATCCCTACGGTGAAGCATGGTGGTGGCAGCATCATGCTGGTGGGGATGTTTTTCAGCGGCAGGGACTGGGAGACTAGTCAGGATTGAGGGAAAGATGAACGGAGCAAAGTCATTATGGGGTATTATGTGTAGATTGATGAAGGGGAATTAAAAAATATGAACAGTAAGACCCCACCCTGATACTGAACAGTAGACCCACCCTGAACAGTAGACCCACCCTGATACTGAACAGTAGACCCACCCTGAACAGTAGACCCACCCTGATACTGAACAGTAGACCCACCCTGACCAGTAGACCCACCCTGATACTGAACAGTAGACCCACCCTGATACTGAACAGTAGA
>NW_022261981.1:10147582-10152582 GCF_002021735.2 Oncorhynchus kisutch | reverse complement strand
CTAGAACTATCACACCTACTGTAGACTACCCTCCCAACCCTCACTAGTACTATCACACTACCTATGTAGACTACCCTCCCAACCCTCACTAGTACTATCACACCTACAGTAGACCATGACTGTAGACTACCCTCCCAACCCTCACTAGTACTATCAACCTACTGTAGACTACCCTCCCAACCCTCACTAGTACTATCACACCACCAGTAGACCCATGACTGTAGACTACCCTCGCGCACCCTCACTAGTACTATTACACCTACTGTAGACTACCCTCCCAACCCTCACTAGAACTATCACACCTACTGTAGACTACCCTCCCAACCCTCACTAGTACTATCACACCTACTGTAGACTACCCTCCCAACCCTCACTAGTACTATCACACCTACTGTAGACTACCCTCCCAACCCTCACTAGAACTATCACACCTACTGTAGACTACCCCTCCCAACCCTCACTAGTACTATCACACCTACTGTAGACTACCCTCCCAACCCTCACTAGTACTATCACACCTACTGTAGACTACCCTCCCAACCCTCACTAGTACTATCACACCTACTGTAGACTACCCTCCCAACCCTCACTAGAACTATCACACCTACTGTAGACTACCCTCCCAACCCTCACTAGTACTATCACACCTACTGTAGACTACCCTCCCAACCCTCACTAGTACTATCACACCTACTGTAGACTACCCTCCCAACCCTCACTAGAACTATCACACCTACTGTAGACTACCCTCCCAACCCTCACTAGTACTATCACACCTACTGTAGACTACCCTCCCAACCCTCACTAGTACTATCACACCTACAGTAGACCATGACTGTAGACTACCCTCCCAACCCTCACTAGTACTATCACACCTACTGTAGACTACCCTCCCAACCCTCACTAGTACTATCACACCACCAGTAGACCATGACTGTAGACCACCCTCGCAACCCTCACTAGTACTATTACACCTACTGTAGACTACCCTCCCAACCCTCACTAGAACTATCACACCTACTGTAGACTACCCTCCCAACCCTCACTAGTACTATCACACCTACTGTAGACTACCCTCCCAACCCTTACTAGTACTATCACACCTACTGTAGACTACCCTCCCAACCCTCACTAGTACTATCACACCTACAGTAGACTACCCTCCCAACCCTCACTAGTACTATCACACCTACTGTAGACTACCCTCCCAACCCTCACTAGTACTATCACACCACCAGTAGACCATGACTGTAGACTACCCTCCCAACCCTCACTAGTACTATCACACCACCAGTAGACCATGACTGTAGACTACCCTCCCAACCCTCACTAGTACTATCACACCTACTGTAGATTACCCTCCCAACCCTCACTAGTACTATCACACCACCAGTAGACCATGACTGTAGACTACCCTCCCAACCCCTCACTAGTACTATCACACCTACTGTAGACCACCCTCCCAACCCTCACTAGTACTATCACACCTACAGTAGACTACCCTCCCAACCCTCACTAGTACTATCACACCTACTTTAGACTACCCTCCCAACCCTCACTAGTACTATCACACCTACTGTAGACTACCCTCCCAACCCTCACTAGTACTATCACACACCAGTAGACCATGACTGTAGACTACCCTCCCAACCCTCACTAGTACTATCACACCACCAGTAGACCATGACTGTAGACTACCCTCCCAACCCTCACTAGTACTATCACACCACCAGTAGATCATGACTGTAGACTACCCTCCCAACCCTCACTAGTACTATCACACCACCAGTAGACCATGACTGTAGACTACCCAGTCAGGGGAACTAGATACTGAACGGGTCAAAAACAAAGTAAGACTGGGCAACATCACAATACCCCATAATGACATCACCAATACCCCATAATGACAAAGCGAAAACAGAAATATCTTATTTACATAAGTATTCAGACCCTTGCTTTGAGACTCTAAATTGAGCTCAGCTGCAATCCTGTTTCCATTGATCATCCTTGAGATGTTTCTACAACTCGATTGGAGTCCACCCTGTGGTAAATTCAATTGATTGGACATGATTTGGAAAGGTACACACCTGTCTATAAAATTCCCACAGTTGACAGTGAATGTCAGAGCAAAAACCAAGCCATGAGGTCGAAGGAATTGTCTCTATAGTTCCGAGACAGGATGTGTGTCGAGGCACAAGATCTGGGGGAAAGGGTACCAAAACATTTCTGCAGCATTGAAGGTCCGCAAGAACACAGTGGCCTCAAGAACACAGAAGTTTGAAAAACCACCAAGACATTTCCTAGAGCTGGCCGCCCGGCCAAACTGAGCAGGGCCTTGGTCAGGGAGGTGACAAAGAACCCCTGATTGTCCACTCTGATAGAGCTTCAGAGTTCCTCTGTGGAGATGGGAGAACCTTCCAGAAGGACAACCATCTCTGCAGCACTCCACCAATCAGGCCTTTATGGTAGGGTGGCCAGACGGAAGCCACTCCTCAGTAAAAGGCACATGACAAGCCTGCTTGGAGTTAGCTAAAAAGGCACCTAAAGACTCTCAGACCATGAGAAACAAGATTCTCTGGTCTGATGAAACCAAGATTGAACTCTTTGGCCTGAATGCCAAGCGTCACGTCTGGAGGAAACCTGGCCACCATCCCTACGGTGAAGCATGGTGGTTGGCAGCATCATGCTGTGGGGATGTTTTTCAGCGGCAGGGACTGGGAGACTAGTCAGGATTGAGGGAAAGATGAACGGAGCAAAGTCATTATGGGGTATTATGTGTAGATTGATGAGGGGAATTAAAAATATGAACAGTAGACCCACCCTGATACTGAACAGTAGACCCACCCTGAACAGTAGAACCCACCCTGATACTGAACAGTAGACCCACCCTGAACAGTAGACCCACCCTGATACTGAACAGTAGACCCACCCTGACCAGTAGACCCACCCTGATACTGAACAGTAGACCCCACCCTGATACTGAACCAGTAGACCCCACCCTGAACAGTAGACCCACCCTGATACTGAACAGTAGACCCCACCTGAACAGTAGACCCACCCTGATACTGAACAGTAGACCCACCCTGATACTGAACAGTAGACCCACCCTGAACAGTAGACCCCACCCTGATACTGAACAGTGGACCCACCCTGAACAGTAGACCCACCCTGATACTGAACAGTGGACGCACCCTGATACTGAACAGTAGACCCACCCTGAACAGTAGACCCACCCTGATGACTGAACAGTAGACCCACCCTGAACAGTAGACCCACCCTGATACTGAACACTGGACCCACCAAGATACTGAATAGTAGACCCACCCTGATACTGAACAGTAGACCCACCCTGAACAGTAGACCCACTCTGATACTGAACAGTAGACCCACCCTGATACTGAACAGTAGACCCACCCGGATACTGAACTGTAGACCCACCCTGAACAGTAGACCCACCCTGATACTGAACAGTAGACCCACCCTGATACTGAACAGTAGACCCACCCTGAACAGTAGACCCACCCTGATACTGAACAGTAGACCCACCCTGATACTGAACAGTAGACCCACCCTGATACTGAACAGTGGACCCACCCTGATACTGAACAGTAGACCCACCCTGAACAGTAGACCCACCCTGATACTGAACAGTGGACCCACCCTGAACAGTAGACCCACCCTGATACTGAACAGTAGACCCACCCTGATACTGAACAGTAGACTCACCCTGATACTGAAACAGTAGACCCACCCTGATACTGAACAGTAGACCCACCCTGAACAGTAGACCCACCCTGAACAGTAGACCCACCCTGATACTGAACAGTAGACCGACCCTGATACTGAACAGTGGACCCACCCTGATACTGAACAGTAGACCCACCCTGACCAGTAGACCCACCCTGATACTGACAGTAGACCCACCCTGATACTGAACAGTAGACCACCCTGAACAGTAGACCCACCCTGATACTGAAACAGTAGACCGACCCTGATACTGAACAGTGGACCCACCCTGATACTGAACAGTAGACCCACCCTGATACTGAACAGTGGACCCACCCTGATACTGAACAGTAGACCCACCCTGTTACTGAACAGTAGACCCACCCTGATACTGAACAGTAGACCCAACCTTCTATTGGACCCTGAGGTGGGCTGTTCTCCAGTTGTCCGACCCCGGACTCAGGAGTTTATTTTAGCCTGCTACATTCGGTTAACAGAGTAGAGATAGGAAGTGGTGCGTTACAGTCAGTTCACTGGAGGCTGCAGTCAGACAACTTCCTGGTTCCCTGAGACACGGGATCAGAGGGCCTGAGAGAAAGAGAGAGAGAGTGTGTGTGTGTGGGTGTGTGTGTGTGTCTGTCAAATCAGAAGAAATGTGATTATACTGATCATACTGCTGCTGATCAGACTTTATCAGAAGAGAACACTGCCTGGCACACTGGAGGAGGGGAAAGAAGGAGAGGAAAAGAGATGGAGAGAGAGGGCCAAAGAGAGAGAGAAAGAGATAGAGAGAGGAGAGAGAGAGAGAGAGAGAGAGGGCCAGAGAGAGAGAGAGAAAAGAGATAGAGAGAGAGAGAGAGAGAGAGAGAGGAGAGAGCGAGAGAGAGGAGAGAGAGAGAGAGAGAGAGAGAGGAGAGAGAGAGAGAGAAAGAGAGCAGAGAGAGAGAAGAGAGAGAGAGAGAGAGAGAGAGAGAGAGAGAGATAGAGGTAGAGGAGAGAGAGAGAGAGAGAGAGAGGCCCAGAGGGAGAGAGAAAAGAGATAGAGAGAGGAGAGAGAGAGAGAGAGAGAGAGAGAGAGAGAGAGAGAGAGAGAGAGAGAGAGAGAGAGAGAGAGAGAGAGAGAAAGGGAGAGAGAAAGGGAGAGAAAGGGAGAGAGAGAGAAAGGGAGAGCGAGGGAGAGAGAAAGCGAGAGAGAGGGAGACAGAGAGAGAGAGAGAAAGGGAGAGAGAGGGAGAGTAGGTAGAGGGAGAGAGGAGAGGGAGAGAGAGAGGGAG
>NW_022261981.1:10095586-10147482 GCF_002021735.2 Oncorhynchus kisutch | reverse complement strand
TCCCTCTCTCTGTCTCTCCATCTCTCTCTCTCTGCCTCTATCCTCCTCTCTCTCCTCTCCTCTCTCTCTCTCGACTCTCTCTCTCTCTCTCTTCCCTCCTCTCTCTTCATCTCTCTCCTCTCTCCTCACTCTCTTCCTCTCCCTCTCTCTCCTCTCTCTCTCCCTCTCTCCGTCTCTCCCTCTCTCGCTCCTCCTCTGATCCAGTCTTAAAGGAGGGCAGACAGAGAAAAACTGCTGTGTGTCACGCTCTGATTGCTAAACGAGAGACGAGAAGAGATATAAACAGTTTTAGTGAATTTGGGAAATGCTCTCTAAGGGGACAATCTCTGCCTCCATCTCTGGGTGTGAGGGGAGAGTAGTTGTTTGGAACCTTCTAGTAGCGTAGCATTGGATCTGTGGGTCGAGGGGGGTTGTTTCAGCAGGGCCACAGGAACCTGCTAGTTAGCATAGCATCTGATCTGTGGGTCTGAGGGGGGGGTTGTTTCAGCAGGGCCACAGGAACCTGCTAGTTAGCGTAGCATCTGATCTCTGGGTCTGAGGGGGGATTGTCTCAGCAGGGCTACAGGAAACTTCTAGCTAGAGAGTAGCATCTGATCTGTGGGTCTGGGAGGGGGGGATAGTTGTCTCAGCAGGGCTACAGGAACCTTCTAGATAGCGTAGCATCTGATCTGTGGGTCTGAGAGGGGTAGTTGTCTCAGCAGGGCTACAGGAAACTTCTAGCTAGAGAGTAGCATCTGATCTCTGGGTCTGAAGGGGTAGTTGTCTCAGCAGGGCTACAGGAACCTTCTAGATAGAGTAGCATCTGATCTGTGGGTCTGAGATGGGTAGTTGTCTCAGCAGGGCCACAGGAACCTTCTAGTTAGAGTAGTATCTGATCTGTGGGTCTGAGGGGGGGTTGTCTCAGCAGGGCCACAGGAACTTCTAGTTAGCGTAGCATCTGATCTGTGGGTCTGAGGGGGGATTGTCTCAGCAGGGCCACAGGAACCTTCTAGATAGAGTAGCATCTGATCTGTGGGTCTGAGAGGGGTAGTTGTCTCAGCAGGGCCACAGGAACCTTCTAGATAGAATAGCATCTGATCTGTGGGTCTGAGAGGGGTAGTTGCCTCAGCAGGGCTACAGGAACCTTCTAGATAGAGTAGCATCTGATCTCTGGGAGTGAGGGGGGTAGTTGTCTCAGCAGGGCCACAGGAACCTTCTAGTTAGCGTAGCATCTGATAACGGTGCACGAGACAGAGGAGAGGAAGGCTCATCCCAAATGGCACCCTATTCCCCTTTCTAGTGCACTACTTCTGATCAGGGCCACTATATAGGGAATAGGGCGCCATTTGGGAGCCAAACAGAGGAGAGGAAAGGAGCGGTAACATGGGAACTCCCATCTAAACATTTGGATCGCCCCACTTATTTCTGCACTTGTACAAATGGCATTTATGACAATTAGGTCAGCAGCTAGTCAGCATCTAGTCAGCATCTAGTTAGTAGCTAGTCAGCAGCTAGTCAGCATCTAGTTAGTAGCTAGTCAGCATCTAGTTAGCAGCTAATCATTATTCTACTAATGCTGAAAGACCTCAGCTAGAATCCATCCCTCATTATTCTACTAATGCTGAAAGACAGCAGCTAGAATCCATCCCTCATTATTCTACTAATGCTGAAAGACAGCAGCTAGAATCCATCCCTCATTATTCTACTAATGCTGAAAGACAGCAGCTAGAATCCATCCCTCATTATTCTACAGCCGTGCCAAACACGGAGCCAAACACGGAGCCAAACACGGAGCCAAACACGGAGCCAAACACGGAGCCAAACACGGAGCCAAACACGGAGCCAAACACGGAGCCAAGCACGGAGCCAAACACGGAGCCAAACAGAACCGGCTGTGGCTTTTCCTTCATCCAGCCACATCCTTCACCTGTATATCTACTGTACATTGTGATTTAAATCACAGGGTTATGAACCGTCCAGAACATCTTGTTCCTTCACTCAGTCCGTCTCTCTCCCCTCCTACAAACGTCACAAGTGGGATCCCCATTCCCTTTCTAGTGCACTACTTCTGTCCAGAGCCACTATTATTAGGGAATAGGGTGCCATTTCTGGTTAAAGTAGTGCACTACTTCTGTCCAGAGCCACTATTATTAGGGAATAGGGTGCCATTTCTGGTTAAAGTAGTGCACTACTTCTGTCCAGAGCCACTATTATAGGGAATAGGGTTCCATTTCTGGTTAAAGTAGTGCACTATTATAGGGAATAGGGTGCCATTTCTGGTTAAAGTAGTGCACTATTTAGGGAATAGGGTGCCATTTCTGGTTAAAGTAGTGCACTACTTCTGTCCAGAGCCACTATTATAGGGAATAGGCTTCCATTTCTGGTTAAAGTAGTGCACTATTATAGGGAATAGGGTGCCATTTCTGGTTAAAGTAGTGCACTATTATAGGGAATAGGGTGCCATTTCTGGTTAAAGTAGTGCACTATTATAGGGAATAGGGTGCCATTTGTGGTTAGAGTAGTGCACTATTTAGGGAATAGGGTGCCATTTCTGGTTAAAGTAGTGCACTATTATAGGGAATAGGGTGCCATTTCTGGTTAAAGTAGTGCACTATTATAGGGAATAGGGTGCCATTTCTGGTTACAGTAGTGCACTATTTAGGGAATAGGTGCCATTTCTGGTTAAAGTAGTGCACTATTATAGGGAATAGGGTTCAATTTCTGGTTAAAGTAGTGCACTATTATAGGGAATAGGGTGGCATTTCTGGTTAAAATAGTGCACTATTTAGGGACTAGGGTGCCATTTCTGGTTAAAGTAGTGCACTATTATAGGGAATAGGGTGCCATTTCTGGTTAAAGTAGTGCACTATTTAGGGAATAGGGTGCCATTTCTGGTTAAAGTAGTGCACTATTTAGGGAATAGGGTGCCATTTCTGGTTAAAGTAGTGCACTATTTAGGGAATAGGGTTCCATTTCTGGTTAAAGTAGTGCACTATTTAGGGAATAGGGTGCCATTTCTGGTTAAAGTAGTGCACTATTATAGGGAATAGGGTGCCATTTCTGGTTAATGTAGTGCACTATTATAGGGAATAGGGTGCCATTTCTGGTTAAAGTAGTGCACTATTTAGGGAATAGGGTGCCATTTCTGGTTAAAGTAGTGCACTATTATAGGGAATAGGGTGCCATTTCTGGTTAAAGTAGTGCACTATTATAGGGAATAGGGTTCCATTTCTGTTTAAAATAGTGCACTATTATAGGGAATAGGGTTCCATTTCTGGTTAAAGTAGTGCACTATTATAGGGAATAGGGTGCCATTTCTGGTTAAAGTAGTGCACTATTTAGGGAATAGGGTGCCATTTCTGGTTAAAGTAGTGCACTATTTAGGGAATAGGGTTCCATTTCTGGTTAAAGTAGTGCACTATTTAGGGAATAGGGTGCCATTTCTGGTTAAAGTAGTGCACTATTATAGGGAATAGGGTGCCATTTCTGGTTAATGTAGTGCACTATTATAGGGAATAGGGTGCCATTTCTGGTTAAAGTAGTGCACTATTTAGGGAATAGGGTGCCATTTCTGGTTAAAGTAGTGCACTATTATAGGGAATAGGGTGCCATTTGAGACGTTTCCTTCGTCTTCTTCCCCAGACGTCCCTAATTTTAGAGAGTTAAAATCTCAATGACTAAAACAGGACAGCAGCCGACAGGAAGCAGCGGAAAAGGGAAGTAGTAAAAAAAAAAACTGGGTTAAAACATCAATATTTCTCTAACTGGAAAAACAGGAAGTCAAAAGCTAAGGAGCAAGTAGGAAGTATGTTTGTGTTACCCCCCCCCCCCCCCCTATAAATGTTTTTCATTACATAACAAATGCTGCTACAGCTGCTCCTGCTAAGTTAGTTCCTGCGGGATGTCACACATGTTGGTAATGTAGGAGATACGAGTAGTACCAGAACTATCATCCAACTGGCCATAAGACTCACTGTCTCGTCTGATTCAAAGTGTGGAGGAACTCTGTTGGAGGGTTCCAGAAAGATATTTACCACAGATGGGTTGAAAAGAAATGATTTGTGTATAACTCACAGAATGAAATCAGAGAAATGGAGGGAGAGGAGAGAGAGAGAGACAGAGAGTGAGGAAGAGGAGAGGAGATAGATAAAGTGAGGGAGAGGAGAGAGAGAGACAGAGTGAGGGAGAGGAAGAGAGGTGAGAGAGTGAGGAAGAGGAGAAAGAGACAGAGTGAGGGAGAGGAGAGAGAGAGTGAGGGAGAGGAGAGAGAGTGAGGGAGAGGAGAGAGTGAGGGAGAGGAGAGAGAGAGAGTGAGGGAGAGGAGGAGAGGTCAATGTGGCTACACACTGAAAACTGTTAAATTACACGTCTGCATGCAGAACACAGTAATCGTTGAAATAGTTTCATTGTCTGGTCCATGCAGGGCTGATGATGTAGATTGCGTAGTAAGTGACTCCTCTTTTTAACACACACACACACACACACACTGTTGCATAGCTTCCCGTCTAAGTGGCATGGTGTTTATACACACACTCAATTGCGTAACAATCCAGCCAGCAGCAACTTTTCCTATTTTAGACATAACAAGCAAGAAGCCATTCCATAGAGGGCAGAGAGATGAGGGAGGGGGCAGAGAGAGGAGAGAGGGGCCAGAAGGAGGAGAGAGGGGCCAGAGCGAGATGAGGGAGGGGCCAGAGAGAGGAGAGAGGGGGCAGAGATAGGAGAGAGGGGCCAGAGGGAGGAGAGAGGGGCCAGAGAGAGATGAGGGAGGGGCCAGAGAGAGGAGAGAGGGGCCAGAGGGAGGAGAGAGGGGCCAGAGCGAGATGAGGGAGGGGCCAGAGAGAGGAGAGAGGGGCCAG
This sequence comes from Oncorhynchus kisutch, assembly GCF_002021735.2. Lineage (NCBI taxonomy): Eukaryota > Metazoa > Chordata > Actinopteri > Salmoniformes > Salmonidae > Oncorhynchus > Oncorhynchus kisutch. Next base: position 10,142,644 of record NW_022261981.1, on the reverse strand, counting down.
AGAGAGGAGAGAGGGGCCAGAGAGAGGAGAGAGGGGCCAGAGGGAGGAGAGAGGGGCCAGAGCGAGATGAGGGAGGGGCCAGAGAGAGGAGAGAGGGGGCAGAGAGAGGAGAGAGGGGCCAGAGGGAGGAGAGAGGGGCCAGAGAGAGATGAGGGAGGGGCCAGAGAGAGGAGAGAGGGGGCAGAGAGAGGAGAGAGGGGCTAGAGCGAGAGGAGGGAGGGGCCAGAGAGAGGAGAGGGGGGGGCAGAGATAGGAGAGGGGGGGCAGAGATAGGAGAGAGGGGGCAGAGTGAGGAGAGAGGGGGCAGAGAGAGGAGAGAGGGGGCAGAGAGAGGAGAGAGGGGGCAGAGAGAGGGGAGAGGGGGCAGAGAGAGGAGAGAGGGGCTAGAGAAAGAGGAGGGAGGGAGGGGCCAGAGAGAGAGGAGGGAGGGGGTAAAGGAGGAGGGAGGGGCCAGAGCGGGAGGAGGGAGAGGCTAGAGCGAGAGGAGGGATGGGCCAGAGAGAGAGGAGGGAGGGGGTAAAGAGAGGAGGGAAGGGCCAGAGCGAGAGGAGGGAGGGTTAACTACTCATGGTGTGATTGTGATAACGCACAGAAACTCAAGTCCTTTTGTTCACACAACCTAGAATACCTCACAATCAAATGCCGACCGTATTATCTCCCAAGGTAATTCTCTCCGGTTATAGTCACAGCCGTGTATATTCCAACTCAAGCCGATACCACGACGGCCCACAAGGAGCTACACTGGACATTATGCAAACTGGAAACCACATATCCGGAGGCCGCAGTTATTGTAGCTGCGGATTTTACCAAATCAAATTTGAGGAAAAAAGCTACCAAAGTTCTATCAACACATTGACTTTAGTACTTCCTCTGGTAAAACACTGCTACTCTTCCTTTCGAAATGCCTACAAGGCCCTCCCCCCGCCCTCCTTTTGGCAAATCAGATCACAACTCCATTTTGCTCCTCCCTTCCTATAGGCAGAAACTTAAACAGGAAGTACCCGTGCTAAGATCTATTCAACGCTGGTCTGACCAATCGGAATCCGTGCTTCAACATTGTTTTGATCATGCGGCCTGGGACATGTTCTGGGTAGCCTCTGAGAATAACATTGAGGTGACTGAGTTCATCAGGAATTGTATAGGGGATGTTGTTCCCACTGTGACTATTAAAAACTACCCAGAAACCGTGAATAGATGGCAGCATTCGCGCAAAACTGAAAGCACGAGCCACCGCACTTAACCATGGCAAGATGACTGGTGATATGGCTGAAATAGTGTAGTTATTCCCTCCGTAAGGCAATCAAACAGGCAAAATGTCAGTGCAGAGACAAAATGGAGTCACAATTCAACGTCTCAGACACAAGACGTATGTGTTGTCTACAGACAATCACGGACTGCAAAGGGAAAACCAGCCGCGGACCCTGGCGTCTTACTCCCGGACAAGCTGAACACCTTCTTCGCCCGCTTTGGGGATAACACAGTGCCACCGACGTCTTGCTCCCAGATAAGCTAAACACCTTCTTCGCCCGCTTTGGGGATAACACAGTGCCACTGACGCGACTCACTCCCAAGGACTGTGGGCTCTCCTTCACCGTGGCCGACGTGAGTAAGACATTTAAGGATCTTAACCCTCGCAAGGCCAGACGGCATCCCTAGCCGCGTCCTCAGAGCAGACCAGCTGGCTGGACTGTTTCCGGACATATTCAATCTCTCCCTCTCCCAGTCTCCCACTTGCATCAAGATGTCCACCATTGTTCCTGTACCCAAGAAAGCTAAGGTAACTAAACGACTACCGCCCCGTAGCACTCACTTCCGTCATCATGAAGTGCTTTGAGAGACTGGTCAGGGATCATATCACCTCCACCCTACCTGACACCCTAGACCCATTCCAATTTGCTTAACGCCCAAATAGATCCACAGACGATGCAATCGCCATCACACTGCCCTAACCCATCTGGACAAGAGGAATACCTATGTAAGAATGCTGTTCATTGACAACAGCTCAGCCTTCAACACCATAGTTCCCTCCAAGCTCATCATCAAGCTGGAGGCCCTTACAGTTGGAGGTCATGACAGTTGGAGGTCATTACAGTTGGAGGTCATGACAGTTGGAGGTCATGACAGTTGGAGGTCATTACAGTTGGAGGTCATGACAGTTGGAGGTCATGACAGTTGGAGGCCCTTACAGTTGGAGGTCATGACAGTTGGAGGTCATTACAGTTGGAGGTCATTACAGTTGGAGGTCATTACAGTAGGAGGTCATTACAGTTGGAGGTCATTACAGTTGGAGGTCATTACCGTAGGAGGTCATGACAGTTGGAGGTCGTTACAGTTGGAGGTCATTACAGTAGGAGGTCATGACAGTTGGAGGTCATTACAGTAGGAGGTCATGACAGTTGGAGGTCATTACAGTTGGAGGTCATTACAGTTGGAGGTCATTACAGTTGGAGGTCATTACAGTGGGAGGTCATTACAGTTGGAGGTCATTACAGTTGGAGGTCATTACAGTTGGAGGTCATTACAGTGGGAGGTCATTACAGTTGGAGGTCATTACAGTTGGAGGTCATTACAGTGGAGTGCAGCAGAATGAGCAGACCTTGTTGTGTCCCAAATGGTGCTCTCTGGCCTTATTAGTGCACTACTTTGAACAGGGCCCATAAGGTTCTGCTCAAAACTAGTGCTCTGTAAAAGGGGGAAAGAGTGCCATTTGGAATGCACATTCTATGTCTCAGACAGACATGTTCTCAGGGTGGGAATGTGGTCCCACGGTAGCCTGGTTAAACACACACTGACTGCTGGGTTCACCATCCAGCCTGCTGAAACCAGGAACCTAGGTAGTCCCAACAGAACTAATGAGATCACCTCGTCCAGACATGACAGGCCACTCGAGTTTGTCATCTGTAACAACTATAGGCGATGGGCCAATTTAATGTTAGCGATGTAGCATTTCTCAATGTGTCCATTCATCCGTAATGCTTCGTCATCATCATCATCCTCATCAACAGGGTCTGTACAAAACAGGCTCTGTTATATACTGGAGTAAATGACACGCCCCCCTCTGACCTAGCAGTGATGTCATCCATAATTCTACTGCTGCAGGGGAGAGGGAAGAGGAGAGGAGAGGATAGGAGAGGATAGGAGAGGATAGGAGAGGAGAAAAACAAAGGAGAGGAGAGAAGGAGAGAAGAGGAGAGGAGGAGAGTAGAGGAGGAGAGAAGAGAAGGAGAGGAGAGAAGGAGAAAAGAGGTGGAGAGGAGAGAAGGAGAGAAGAGAAGAGGAAGAGAGAAGAGGAGAAAAAACAGAGGAGAGAAGAGGAGGAGAGGAGAGGAGAGGAGAGGAGAGGAGAGGAGAGGAGAGGAGAGGAGAGGAGAGGAGAGGAGAGGAGAGGAGAGGAGAGGAGAGGAGAGGAGAGGAGAGGAGAGGAGAGGAGAGGAGAGGAGAGGAGAGGAGAGGAGAGGAGAGGAGAGGAGAAAAACAAAGGAGAGGAGAGAAGGAGATAAGAGGACAGGAGGAGAGTAGAGGAGGAGTGAAGAGGAGAGAAGGAGAGGAGAGAAGGAGAGAAGAGAAGAGGAGGAGAGGAGAAAACAGAAGAGGGGAGGAAACTAAATGTTGACACATTCACACAGACTTCAACATTAATGTTTGTCATTGCCCTTCAACCTTGGGGCTGTGGGACAAATGCAGCTTTCTCAAACAGAGTCCCATATGCTGTCCAGCCCTGGTGAAATCCAGGCCAAGAGTTTTATAAAGGCCTTATTCACATGACTACAGAGTTGAGGGCAGAGAGGAGACTGGCACAATGATTCTCTTTCATTTATATTTCTGTTCATTTACTTTACTAATGATGAAGAGGAGGGAGGTATAGGTTGGCTCTTGTTTCTGTGAGTTGACTTTACTAATGATGAAGAGGAGGGAGGTATAGGTTGGCTCCTGTTTCTGTGAGTTGACTTTACTAATGATGAAGAGGAGGGAGGTATAGGTTGGCTCTTGTTTCTGTGAGTTGACTTTACTAATGATGAAGAGGAGGGAGGTATAGGTTGGCTCCTGTTTCTGTGAGTTGACTTTACTAATGATGAAGAGGAGGGAGGTGTAGGTTGGCCTGTTTCTGTGAGTTGACTTTACTAATGATGAAGAGGAGGGAGGTATAGGTTGGCTCCTGTTTCTGTGAGTTGACTTTACTAATGATGAAGAGGAGGGAGGTATAGGTTGGCTCCTGTTTCTGTGAGTTGACTTTACTAATGATGAAGAGGAGGGAGGTGTAGGTTGGCCTGTTTCTGTGAGTTGACTTTACTAATTATGAAGAGGAGGGAGGTGTAGGTTGGCTCCTGTTTCTGTGAGTTGACTTTACTAATGATGAAGAGGAGGGAGGTATAGGTTGGCCTGTTTCTGTGAGTTGACTTTACTAATGATGAAGAGGAGGGAGGTATAGGTTGGCTCCTGTTTCTGTGAGTTGACTTTACTAATGATGAAGAGGAGGGAGGTATAGGTTGGCCTGTTTCTGTGAGTTGACTTTACTAATGATGAAGAGGAGGGAGGTGTAGGTTGGCTCTTGTTTCTGTGTAGGATACAAACCCCCCGCATCACCTTCTCTCTCTGAGTGGTCTGTCTGTGTCAATGTGTGGGAATCTACTGTCTGTTTTGATTAGATGGTATACTGTCTGTAACATCTTGACTATAGATGGTTTTGACTAGATGGTATACAGTTTATGTCAGAATTTACTTTTCATAGCAGGTTAAGAGAACTTAAGCAGAAGGTTATGATAATTAGGTTTTTAGAAAAGGGATTAGGGTTAGGTAAAATGCACACAAAAAAAATCCACTTTTTACTTCAATTTGACATAAGCTGTCTGTATCCCATTTAGACATAACCGCTATAGGAGGGTCTGGGGCAGGGGTCGAGAGGCGCGGCCCGCCCTGTCTGACTCCCTGTATTGATCCTGAATGGCTGAATTATGTAACACTGGCACATCTGCAGACAAACGCATTTTATTTAGGCCCATTCTCTAGATAACGGTAGCCAATTCCGGGGTTAACGGTAGCTGTTTCGAAAGTAAAGGTAGCCCGTTTCGGAGATAACGGAAGCCCATTTCGAAGATAACGGTAGCCTGTTTCGAAAATAAAGGTAGCCCGTTCTGGAGATAACGGTAGCCCGTTTCTAGATAACGGTATCCCGTACCGGGGTTAAAGGTAGTCCTTTCTTTGACTTAAGGCTACTCTCTCTAGATGTGTTCCGTTGCCGTCGGTCTCCGCTACTTCTTCTTGTCTCTGTGTTTCTCTGTCGACAGACCAGAAGAATGTAAACAATGTCCAGGGTGACTTCTGGATTGTGAAACATGTTAAAGTTTAACCAATACAAAGTGTATCCTGCTACTTCACTCCTGTCCTTGACGTAGCGTCATTCACTATGTCTAAAATCGCATCAACATATCGTGCATGTTTTACTGAAAAGATATGTCTTTTCTTCGTGCCTACGAAATTAGTTGCCCCACAAAAACAAGTAAATGCCTATTTCTGAATACATGTTTTCGTCATCGGCAGCTGTCTGTTATTTGTGTAAGGCTGGATTACTTATTGATTATCTAGTTTGGGTATAAAAAAAATACACACATGTGAAAAATACAAACTGTCTATAAAGGAATTAAAACTCTAAACATTGTTTTACAGTTACCATTAAGTTTGGGGTCCGTTTTCCGCCGGGATCGATCCTTTCCCCGCAGCCGAGAGAAGGTCCGTTTCAGCAGGGGTTCAGCCATGGCTGAAACCCCGTAATGTGTGTTTTTCCCTGCTCGGTGCAAGCGGACTGGGGAAGCGGGTTAATTCGCTCTAAACTCCGGGAGTCCTCATCCTCGTCCTCGGTCCATCTGTAAAAGGACTGTTGTGTGAGCCCATCTCTGTCTGTGGAACTTGGTCAATGCTCTCCGAGTTTGGCTCTACGTCCAGTTCTCTCCTCTGGCCAAATTTCACAGGAAACGAATTCCTAGGATTCTTTCCCAAACTTTTTTTTTTTTTTTAACCACCTCTAGTGGGAGAGAGTTGAGCGGCAGAGAAATAAGCAAGTGCTCATGGGAGATGTAGTTTCAGCGAAGTCATGGTTAAAACTACAGTAGGTTTCATGTAATGTAACAATGCAACACTCCCTCTACATCTCATAGACAATGACCTATGGCCTTTTCCACTGTAATTAAACACGGAGCAAATTAATTACTATGTATTAAGCTTGTAATTACATGGAATAATCGTGTAATGTCTGTGATATGTGGTTGTTTTACCTACTCTAGTTGAATGACCTGCACTGTAAAAAGCCCTGGATAAAAGTGTCTGCTGAATGACCTAAAGGTTAATAACGCAGTTGGTCTTTCCAACCCTGATGTGAGACGATGGGTCGTGTGAGGACTCTATCACTGAGAACTGCTGCCCTCTGCTGGCCATCCTGGAAATCATTCTATATGTTTTACCGTGACCAATGAATGAATGAGGCAACAGATCGAGACTATATACAACTCATACCATGAACTCAACACACTGCAGACCACGACTCCATCTTGCTCCTCCCGTCCTATAGTCAGAAACTCAAACAGGAAGTGTCCGTACTGACATGTCTATATCTGCAGTGCTATACTGTAAGATCAATAGTCGCCAAATAGTTCAATCCTAAAACTATTCTGTTAAGAATTAGAGAGAAAAGTGGGTAGCTACCCTTCTCATCTACAGTGGGTAGCTACCCTTCTCATCTACAGTGGGTAGCTACCCTTCTCCTCTACAGTGGGTAGCTACTCTTCTCATCTACAGTGGGTAGCTACTCTTCTCATCTACAGTGGGTAGCTACCCTTCTCATCTACAGTGGGTAGCTACTCTTCTCATCTACAGTGGGTAGCTACCCTTCTCCTCTACAGTGGGTAGCTACCCTTCTCCTCTACAGTGGGTAGCTACCCTTCTCATCTACAGTGGGTAGCTACCCTTCTCATCTACAGTGGGTAACTACCCTTCTCATCTACAGTGGGTAGCTACCCTTCTCCTCTACAGTGGGTAGCTACCCTTCTCATCTACAGTGGGTAGCTACCCGTCTCAACTACAGTGGGTAGCTACCCTTCTAATCTACAGTGGGTAGCTACCCGTCTCATCTACAGTGGGTAGCTACCCTTCTCATCTACAGTGGGTAGCTACCCGTCTCATCTACAGTGGGTAGCTACCCGTCTCATCTACAGTGGGTAGCTACCCTTCTCATCTACAGTGGGTAGCTACCCTTCTCCTCTACAGTGGGTAGCTACCCTTCTCCTCTACAGTGGGTAACTACCCTTCTCCTCTACAGTGGGTAGCTACCCGTCTCATCTACAGTGGGTAGCTACCCTTCTCATCTACAGTGGGTAGCTACCCTTCTCATCTACAGTGGGTAACTACCCTTCTCATCTACAGTGGGTAGCTACCCGTCTCATCTACAGTGGGTAGCTACCCTTCTCATCTACAGTGGGTAGCTACCCTTCTCCTCTACAGTGGCTAGCTACCCGTCTCATCTACAGGGCTGTGAATAAGTATTTGCCCCCTTCCGGAGTTCATTTGTCACATTTAAATGTTTCAGATCATGAAACTAATTTAAATATTACACAAAGATAACCCAAGTAAACACAAAATGCAGGTTTTTAAGTGGTGATTTTATAACTACTGTCTGTACACACCATCCTATATAACTACTGTCTGTACACACCATCCTATATAACTACTGTCTATACTGTCTGTACACACCATCCTATATAACTACTGTCTATACACACCATCCTATATAACTACTGTCTATACACACCATCCTATATAACTACTGTCTATACACACCATCTTATATAACTACTGTCTATATACACCATCCTAAATAACTACTGTCTATACACACCATCCTATATAACTACTGTCTATACACACCATCCTATATAACTACTGTCTATACACACCATCCTATATAACTACTGTCTATACACACCATCCTATATAACTACTGTCTATACACACCATCCTATATAACTACTGTCTATACTGTCTGTACACACCATCCTATATAACTACTGTCTATACTGTCTGTACACACCATCCTATATAACTACTGTCTGTACACACCATCCTATATAACTACTGTCTATACACACCATCTTATATAACTACTGTCTATACACACCATCCTATATAACTACTGTCTATACTGTCTGTACACACCATCCTATATAACTACTGTCTGTACACACCATCCTATATAACTACTGTCTGTACACACCATCCTATATAACTACTGTCTATACACACCATCCTATATAACTACTGTCTATACACACCATCTTATATAACTACTGTCTATACACACCATCCTATATAACTACTGTCTATACTGTCTGTACACACCATCCTATATAACTACTGTCTGTACACACCATCCTATATAACTACTGTCTATACACACCATCCTATATAACTACTGTCTATACACACCATACTATATAACTACTGTCTATATACACCATCCAAAATAACTACTGTCTATACTGTCTATACACACCATTATATATAACTACTGTCTATACACACCATTATATATAACTACTGTCTATACACACCATCCTATATAACTACTGTCTATACACACCATCCTATATAACTACTGTCTATACACACCATCCTATATAACTACTGTCTATACCACACCATCCTATATAACTACTGTCTATACTGTCTATACACACCATCCTATATAACTACTGTCTATATACACCATCCTAAATAACTACTGTCTATACACACCATCCTATATAACTACTGTCTATATACACCATCCTAAATAACTACTGTCTATACACACCATCCTATATAACTACTGTCTATACACACCATCCTATATAACTACTGTCTATACACACCATCCTATATAACTACTGTCTATACACACCATCCTATATAACTACTGTCTATACACACCAGCCTATATAACTACTGTCTATACACACCATCCTATATAACTACTGTCTATACTGTCTATACACACCATCCTATATAACTACTGTCTATACTGTCTGTACACACCATCCTATATAACTACTGTCTATACACACCATCCTATATAACTACTGTCTATACACACCATCCTATATAACTACTGTCTGTACACACCATCCTATATAACTACTGTCTATACACACCATCTTATATAACTACTGTCTATACACACCATCCTATATAACTACTGTCTATACTGTCTGTACACACCATCCTATATAACTACTGTCTGTACACACCATCCTATATAACTACTGTCTATACACACCATCCTATATAACTACTGTCTATACACACCATCCTATATAACTACTGTCTATACACACCATCCTATATAACTACTGTCTATACTGTCTATACACACCATCCTATATAACTACTGTCTATACTGTCTGTACACACCATCCTATATAACTACTGTCTGTACACACCATCCTATATAACTACTGTCTATACACACCATCCTATATAACTACTGTCTATACACACCATCTTATATAACTACTGTCTATACACACCATCCTATATAACTACTGTCTATACTGTCTGTACACACCATCCTATATAACTACTGTCTGTACACACCATCCTATATAACTACTGTCTATACACACCATCCTATATAACTACTGTCTATACACACCATACTATATAACTACTGTCTATATACACCATCCAAAATAACTACTGTCTATACTGTCTATACACACCATTATATATAACTACTGTCTATACACACCATTATATATAACTACTGTCTATACACACCATCCTATATAACTACTGTCTATACACACCATCCTATATAACTACTGTCTATACACACCATCCTATATAACTACTGTCTATACACACCATCCTATATAACTACTGTCTATACTGTCTATACACACCATCCTATATAACTACTGTCTATATACACCATCCTAAATAACTACTGTCTATACACACCATCCTATATAACTACTGTCTATATACACCATCCTAAATAACTACTGTCTATACACACCATCCTATATAACTACTGTCTATACACACCATCCTATATAGCTACTGTCTATACACACCATCCTATATAACTACTGTCTATACACACCATCCTATATAACTACTGTCTATACACACCAGCCTATATAACTACTGTCTATACACACCATCCTATATAACTACTGTCTATACTGTCTATACACACCATCCTATATAACTACTGTCTATACTGTCTGTACACACCATCCTATATAACTACTGTCTATACACACCATCCTATATAACTACTGTCTATACACACCATCCTATATAACTACTGTCTATACACACCATCCTATATAACTACTGTCTGTACACACCATCCTATATAACTACTGTCTATACACACCATCCTATATAACTCCTGTCTATACACACCATCCTATATAACTACTGTCTATACACACCATCCTATATAACTACTGTCTATATACACCATCCTAAATAACTACTGTCTATACACACCATCCTATAACTACTGTCTATACACACCATCCTATATAACTACTGTCTATACACACCATCCTATATAACTACTGTCTATACACACCATCCTATATAACTACTGTCTATACACACCATCCTATATAACTACTGTCTATACACACCATCCTATATAACTACTGTCTATAACACCTACTTCCCTATTACTACTGTCTATACACACCATCCTATATAACTACTTTCTATACACACCATCCTATAACTATTTGTATTCCAGTCTCTGACATTGCTCCCCTTACAAAAAAAGATAGCAGTTTTGTAACTGCAGTAAAGTGCAGGAACTGCGGTTGATTGATATTTGGATGCAGTGTTTGTTGTTTGGAAGCAGTGTTTGTTGTTTTGGAAGCAGTGTTTGTTGTTTTGGAAGCAGTGTTTGTTGTTTTGGAAGCAGTGTTTGTTGTTTTGGAAGCAGTGTTTGTTGTTTTGGATGCAGTGTTTGTTGTTTTGGATGCAGTGTTTGATGTTTTGGGGGCAGTGTTTGTTGTTTTGGAAGCAGTCTGTTGTTTTGGAAGCAGTCTGTTGTTTTGGAAGCAGTCTGTTGTTTTGGATGCAGTGTTTGTTGTTTTGGAAGCAGTCTGTTGTTTTGGAAGCAGTGTCTGTTGTTTTGGAAGCAGTCTGTTGTTTTGGAAGCAGTCTGTTGTTTTGGATGTAGTGTTTGTTGTTTTGGATGCAGTGTTTGTTGTTTTGGGGGCAGTGTTTGTTGTTTTGGAAGCAGTCTGTTGTTTTGGAAGCAGTGTCTGTTGTTTTGGGAGCAGTCTGTTGTTTTGGATGCAGTGTTTGTTGTTTTGGATGCAGTGTTTGTTGTTTTGGATGTAGTGTTTGTTGTTTTTGAAGCAGTCTGTTGTTTTGGAAGCAGTGTTTGTTGTTTTGGAAGCAGTGTTTGTTCTTTTGGAAGCAGTTTGTTGTTTTGGAAGCAGTCTGTTGTTTAGGAAGCAGTGCTTGTTGTTTTGGAAGCAGTCTGTTGTTTTGGAAGCAGTGTTTGTTGTTTTGGAAGCAGTCTGTTGTTTAGGAAGCAGTGCTTGTTGTTTTGGAAGCAGTGCTTGTTGTTTTGGAAGCAGTCTGTTGTTTTGGAAGCAGTCTGTTGTTTTGGAAGCAGTATTTGTTGTTTTGGAAGCAGTCTGTTGTTTTGGAAGCAGTCTGTTGTTTTGGAAGCAGTGTCTGTTGTTTTGGAAGCAGTGTTTGTTGTTTTGGAAGCAGTGTTTGTTGTTTTGGAAGCAGTATTTGTTGTTTTGGAAGCAGTCTGTTGTTTTGGAAGCAGTCTGTTGTTTTGGAAGCAGTGTCTGTTGTTTTGGAAGCAGTGTTTGTTGTTTTGGGGGCAGTGTTTGTTGTTTTGGAAGCAGTCTGTTGTTTTGGAAGCAGTCTGTTGTTTTGGAAGCAGTCTGTTGTTTTGGAAGCAGTGTGTTGTTTTGGATGCAGTGTTTGTTGTTTTGGAAGCAGTGTTTGTTGTTTTGGAAGCAGTGTCTGTTGTTTTGGAAGCAGTCTGTTGTTTTGGAAGCAGTATTTGCAGTATACTGTAGTTATACTGCATTCTAACTGCAATCTTTTTTCATAATGGATGTTATAATATTTATAGGCTTCTTCATTATTTTATTTGTATTTTTGTGGGATCTGTGTGTATTGGTGTGTATTGTCTGTGTGTATTGGTGTGTATTGTCTGTGTGTATTGGTGTGTATTGTCTGTGTGTATTGGTGTGTATTGTCTGTGTGTATTGGTGTGTATTGTCTGTGTGTATTGGTGTGTATTGTCTGTGTGTATTGGTGTGTATTGTCTGTGTGTATTGGTGTGTATTGTCTGTGTGTATTGGTGTGTATTGTCTGTGTGTATTGGTGTGTATTGTCTGTGTGTATTGGTGTGTATTGTCTGTGTGTATTGGTGTGTATTGTCTGTGTGTATTGGTGTGTATTGTCTGTGTGTATTGGTGTGTATTGTCTGTGTGTATTGGTGTGTATTGTCTGTGTGTATTGGTGTGTATTGTCTGTGTGTATTGGTGTGTATTGTCTGTGTGTATTGGTGTGTATTGTCTGTGTGTATTGGTGTGTATTGTCTGTGTGTATTGTTGTGTATTGTATTGTTGTGTATTGGTGTGTATTGTCTCTGTGTATTGGGTGTGTATTGTCTGTGTGTATTGTTGTGTATTGTATTGTCTGTGTGTATTGTTAGGTATTACTGCACTGTTGGAGCTAGGACAAAAGAATTTCACTACACCTACGATAACATCTGCTACATCTGTGTTTGGTCAACCAATAACATCTGCTAAATCTGTGTTTGGTCAACCAATAACATCTGCTAAATCTGTGTTTGGTCAACCAATACAGCTGCTAAATCTGTGTTTGGTCAGCCAATAACAGCTGCTAAATCTGTGTAGTGGGTTCAACCAATACATCTGCTAAAATCTGGTTTGTTCAACCAATAACTCTGCTAAAATCTGTGTTTGTTCAACCAATAACATCTGCTAAATCTGTGTTTGTTCAACCAAGAACATCTGCTAAATCTGTGTTTGTCAACCAATAACATCTGCTAAATCTGTGTTTGGTCAACCAATAACATCTGCTAAATCTGTGTTTGGGTCAACCAATAACATCTGCTAAAATCTGTGTTTGGTCAACCAATAACATCTGCTAAATCTGTGTTTGGTCAACCAATAACATCTGCTAAATCTGTGTTTGGTCAACCAATAACATCTGCTAAATCTGTGTTTGGTCAACCAATAACATCTGCTAAATCTGTGTTTGGTCAACCAATAACATCTGCTAAATCTGTGTTTGGTCAACCAATAACATCTGCTAAATCTGTGTTTGGTCAACCAATAACATCTGCTAAATCTGTGTTTGGTCAACCAATAACATCTGCTAAATCTGTGTTTGGTCAACCAATAACATCTGCTAAATCTGTGTTTGGTCAACCAATAACATCTGCTAAATCTGTGTTTGGTCAACCAATAACATCTGCTAAATCTGTGTTTGGTCAACCAATAACATCTGCTAAATCTGTGTTTGGTCAACCAATAACATCTGCCTAAATCTGTGTTTGGTCAACCAATAACATCTGCTAAATCTGTGTTGGTCAACCAATAACATCTGCTAAATCTGTGTTGGTCAACCAATAACATCTGCTAAATCTGTGTTTGGTCAACCAATAACATCTGCTAAATCTGTGTTTGGTCAACCAATAACATCTGCTAAATCCTGTGTTTGGTCAACCAATAACATCTGCTAAATCTGTGTTTGGTCAACCAATAACATCTGCTAAATCTGTGTTTGGTCAACCAATAACATCTGCTAAATCTGTGTTTGGTCAACCAATAACATCTGCTAAATCTGTGTTTGGTCAACCAATAACATCTGCTAAATCTGTGTGTGTTTCAACCAATAAACATCTGCTAAATCTGTGTTTGTTCAACCAATAACATCTGCTAAATCTGTGTTTGGTCAACCAATAACATCTGCTAAATCTGTTTTGGGTCAACCAATAACATCTGCTAAATCTGTGTTTGGTCAACCAATAACATCTGCTAAATCTGTGTTTGGTCAACCAATAACATCTGCTAAATCTGTGTTTGGTCAACCAATAACATCTGCTAAATCTGTGTTTGGTCAACCAATAACATCTGCTAAATCTGTGTTTGTTCAACCAATAACATCTGCTAAATCTGTGTTTGGTCAACCAATAACATCTGCTAAATCTTGTGTATTGGTCAACCAATAACATCTGCTAAATCTGTGTTTGGTCAACCAATAACATCTGCAAATCTGTGTTTGGTCAACCAATAACATCTGCTAAATCTGGTTTGGTCACCAATAACATCTGCTAAATCTGTGTTTGGTCAACCACTAACATCTGCTAATCTGGTGTTTGGTCAACCAATAACATCTGCTAAATCTTGTGTTTGGTCACCATAACATCTGCTAAATCTGTGTTTGGTCAACCAATAACATCTGCTAAATCTTGTTTGGTCAACCAATACATCTGCTAAATCTGTGTTTGGTCAACCAATAACATCTGCTAAATCTGTGTTTGGTCAACCAATAACATCTGCTAAATCTGTGTTTGGTCAACCAATAACATCTGCTAAATCTGTGTTTGGTCAACCAATAACATCTGCTAAATCTGTGGTTGGTCAACCAATAACATCTGCTAAATCTGTGTTTGGTCACCAATAACATCTGCTAAATCTGTGTTTGGTCAACCAATAACATCTGCTAAATCTGTGTTTGGTCAACCAATAACATCTGCTAAATCTGTTGTTTGGTCAACCAATAACATCTGCTAAATCACTGGTGTTTGGTCAACCAATAACATCTGCTAAATCTGTGTTTGGTCAACCAATACATCTGCTAAATCTGTGTTTGGTCAACCAATAACATCTGCTACATCTGTGTTTGGTCAACCAATAACATCTGCTAAATCTGTGTTTGGTCAACCAATAACATCTGCTAAATCTGTGTTTGGTCAACCAATAACATCTGCTAAATCTGTGTTTGGGTCAACCAATAACATCTGCTAAATCTGTGTTTGGGTCAACCAATAACATCTGCGAATCTGTGTTTTGGTCAAACCAATAACATCTGCTAAATCTGTGTTTGGTCAACCAATAACATCGGCTAGATCTGTGTTCCATCTGCCTAATCTGTGTTTGGTCAACCAATAACATCTGCCTAAATCTGTGTTTGGTCAACCAATAACATCTGCTAAATCTGTGTTTGGTCAACCAATAACATCTGCTAAATCTGTGTTTGGTCAACCAATAACATCTGCTAAATCTGTGTTTGGTCAACCATAACATCTGCTAAATCTGTGTTTGGTCAACCAATAACATCTGCTAAATCTGTGTTTGGTCAACCAATAACATCTGCTAAATCTGTGTTTGGTCAACCAATAACTCTGCTAAATCTGTGTTTGGTCAACCAATAACATCTGCTAAATCTGTGTTTGGTCAACCAATAACATCTGCTAAATCTGTGTTTGGTCAACCAATAACATCTGCTAAATCTGTGTTTGGTCAACCAATAACATCTGCTAAATCTGTGTTTGGTCAACCAATAACATCTGCTAATCTGTGTTTGTCAACCAATAACATCTGCTAATCTGTGTTGCTAAATCTGCTATCTGTTGGTCAACCAATAACATCTGCTAAATCTGTGTTTGGTCAACCAATAACATCTGCTAAATCTGTGTTTGGTCAACCAATAACATCTGCTAAATCTGTGTTTGGTCAACCAATAACATCTGCTAAATCTGTGTTTGGTCACCAATAACATCTGCTAAATCTGTGTTTGGTCAACCAATAACATCTTGCTAAATCTGTGTTTGGTCAACCAATAACATCTGCTAAATCTGTGTTGGTCAACCAATAACATTTGATTTGATGTTTTGATCTAAAGAAAAACTGTCCAACTGACTGAACACAACTGAACAGATTAGTGCAGGCCTGCTGGTTAGGCCTGCACCCGCACGCCTAACCAGCATCACCACCCTGGATGGTTCCGACCTTGAATATGTGGACATCTATAAGTAACCTAGGTGTCTGGCTAGACTGTAAACTCTCCTTCCAGACTCATATCAAACATCTCCAATCGAAAATCAAATCAAGAGTCGGCTTTCTATTCCGTAACAAAGCCTCCTTCACTCACGCCGCCAAACTTACCCTAGTATAACTGACTATCCTACCGATCCTCGACTTCGGCGATGTCATCTACAAAATTGCTTCCAACACTCTACTCAGCAAACTGGATGCAGTTTATCACAGTGCCATCCGTTTTGTCACTAAAGCACCTTATACCACCCACCACTGCGACTTGTATGCTCTAGTCGGCTGGCCCTCGCTACATATTCGTCGCCAGACCCACTGGCTCCAGGTCATCTACAAGTCCATGCTAGGTAAAGCTCCGCCTTATCTCAGTTCACTGGTCACGATGGCAACACCCATCCGTAACACGCGCTGTATCTCACTGATCATCCCTAAAGCCAACACCTCATTTGGCCGCCTTTCGTTCCAGTTCTCTGCTGCCTGTGACTGGAACGAATTGCAAAAATCGCTGAAGTTGGAGACTTTTATCTCCCTCACCAACTTCAAACATCTGCTATCTGATCAGCTAACCGATCGCTGCAGCTGTACATAGTCTATTGGTAAATAGCCCACCCTTCTTCACCTACCTCATCCCCATACTGTTTTTATTTACGTTTCTGCTCTTTGCACACCAATATCTCTACCTGTACATGACCATCTGATCATTTATCACTCCAGTGTTAATCTGCAAAATTGTAATTATTCGCCTACCTCCTCATGCCTTTTGCACACAATGTATATAGACTCTCTTTTTTTTCTACTGTGTTATTGACTTGTTAATTGTTTACTCCATGTGTAACTCTGTGTTGTCTGTTCACACTGCTATGCTTTATCTTGGCCAGGTCGCAATTGTAAATGAGAACGTGTTCTCAACTAGCCTACCTGGTTAAATAAAGGTGTTCTCAACTAGCCTACCTGGTTAAATAAAGGTGTTCTCAACTAGCCTACCTGGTTAAATAAAGGTGTTCTCAACTAGCCTACCTGGTTAAATAAAGGTGTTCTCAACTAGCCTACCTGGTTAAATAAAGGTGTTCTCAACTAGCCTACCTGGTTAAATAAAGGTGTTCTCAACTAGCCTACCTGGTTAAATAAAGGTGTTCTCAACTAGCCTACCTGGTTAAATAAAGGTGTTCTCAACTAGCCTACCTGGTTAAATAAAGGTGTTCTCAACTAGCCTACCTGGTTAAATAAAGGTGTTCTCAACTAGCCTACCTGGTTAAATAAAGGTGAAATAAAAATAAAAGATCAACCTAAAATACCTCGAGTTACACGGCCTGCGGCTCTTCTCCCCCGCGTCTTCCCGTTCATCATCATCATCTTCATCCTCTGTGTGGTTCTCCTGTCTCCATATCGATGTTTTTCTTCTCTCAAATGGAGCGCTCAAGCTCAGCTTCTACTCACATAAATTACACTCTGCTGCCACCCGGTGGTGAAATGCCGTTTGAGCTACTAGCGTAAAAGCTCAAATAAATTGGTCCTAGGCCTTCAGTGGATAACCTATTGGTCCTAGACCTTCACTGGATAACCTATTGGACCTAGACCTTCAGTGGATAACCTATTGGTCCTAGACCTTCACTGGATAACCTATTGGACCTAGACCTTCAGTGGATATGTATTTACGCGAAACTTCCAAATGGTTTCCTGATGCCGTGGAACTGGGCTCGCTGTCTGAGACTGTTGGAGCTCTCTCCGGTGGGAATATGAACAGATATTTTTTACCTTTATTTAACTAGGCAAGTCAGTTAAGAACAAATTCTTATTGTCAATGACGGCCTAGGAAGCACTGTGCTGACTGTGTGGCCAGGTGGAACACTACATACAGAATACAGTGTCATTTGGAGAAACCTTACCACTGTGCTGACTGTGGTGCCAAGTAATGCACCACCTTCAGAATACGGTGTCATTTGGAGAAACCTTTCCACTGTGTTGACAGTGTGGCCAGGTGGAGCACTACATACAGAATACGGTGTCATTTGGAGAAACCTTACCACTGTGCTGACAGTGTGGCCAGGTGGAACACTACATACAAAATACGGTGTCATTTGGAGAAACCTTACCACTGTGCTGACAGTGTGGCCAGGTGGAACACTACATACAGAATACGGTGTCATTTGGAGAAACCTTACCACTGTGCTGACAGTGTGGCCAGGTGGAACACTACACACAGAATACGGTGTCATTTGGAGAAACCTTACCACTGTGCTGACAGTGTGGCCAGGTGGAACACTACGTACAGAATACGGTGTCATTTAGAGAAACCTTACCACTGTGCTGACAGTGTGGCCAGGTGGAGCACTACATACAGAATACGGTGTCATTTGGAGAAACCTTACCACTGTGCTGACAGTGTGGCCAGGTGGAGCACTACCTACAGAATACGGTGTCATTTGGGATGGACACACTAGGCAGGTTTCCGTTGACCCAGGTTTATAAAAAAACAGTGTGTAATGGAAACTGCAGATGTAGGAGACATTTTCTAAAGATCTATAAAAACATTGTATCCGTTCGACAGGGGGTTGATTTTTCTTCGGACTAATTTTCTTAATTGAGAAAAATGATGACGGAAACCATTGCCTAATTATCTTGAAGGTCACTACGTAGCTATAAAGCTCCACTCCAAAATGAATTAGGCTATAACACATACGAATATATTGATAAAAGTCCCCTTGTCCTAGAGAGATGTAGACTGTTATCAAAACGTCACGCCAGGGTAAGCCCTCCACAAAACACAGCCCTGATTTTAAGTGTTTCTAATATCCCCTATGGGGAAAAATGAATCGTCGGGAAATATTGGAGACATTTCCCTGTTTGACCGCTATGGTTTTATGGGTATTATGACTCATACTTTGGTACTCTATCAGGTGTGTTAGTGCTGCAAACATAAACGATGTTCTCCCCCCTTTGGGGGAGAACCAGGATTGGGAAACGATGTGCCCCCCTTTGGGTTCCCAAGAGGACCAGGATTGGGAAACGATGTGCCTCCTTGGGGTCCCCAAGAGGACCAGGATTGGGAAACAATGTGCCCCCCTTTGGGGGAGGACCAGGATTGGGAAACGATGTGCCCCCCTTTGGGTCCCCAAGAGGACCAGGATTGGGAAACGATGTGCCCCCCTTTGGTTCCCCAAGAGGACCAGGATTGGGAAATGATGTGCCTCCTTTGGGTCCCCAAGAGGACCAGGATTGGGAAACAATGTGCCCCACTTTGGGTTCTCAAGAGGACCAGGATTGGGAAACAATGTGCCCCACTTTGGGGGAGGACCAGGATTGGGAAACAATGTGCCCCACTTTGGGTTCTCAAGAGGACCAGGATTGGGAAACAATGTGCCCCACTTTGGGGGAGGACCAGGATTGGGAAACAATGTGCCCCCCAAGAGGACCAGGATTTGGAAACAATGTGCCCCCCTTTGGGTTTCTAAGAGGACCAGGATTGGGAAACAATGTGCCCCCCTTTGGGTCCCCAAGAGGACCAGGATTGGGAAACAATGTGCCCCCCAAGAGGACCAGGATTTGGAAACAATGTGCCCCCCTTTGGGTTTCCAAGAGGACCAGGATTGGGAAACAATGTGCCCCCCTTTGGGTCCCCAAGAGGACCAGGATTGGGAAACAATGTGCCCCCCTTTGGGTTCCCAAGAGGACCAGGATTGGGAAACAATGTGCCCCCCAAGAGGACCAGGATTGGGAAACAATGTGCCCCCCAAGAGGACCAGGATTGGGAAACAATACTCTGGGTACTGATGCCAGAGATGAAAGAGAAAGCGAGACATTTCATGGGCTCCTTTTTTCTGGTTCATATAGAGTCAATGTGCAAAATAAATTATGCTGAGCTGCTGGGCACCGGTCTATGTATGGCCTGTGACGTGAACGGCCAAAAGCCGGCTCCTCTCCCTCAACATATTCAAGACAAAAGGAGATGATCGTGGACTACAGGAAAAGGAGGGCCGATCACGCCCCCATTCTCATCGACGGGGCTGTAGTGGAGCAGGTTGAGAGCCTCATGTTCCATGGTGTCCACACCACCAACTAACTAACCTATTCCCCCTCAGGAGACTGAAAAGATTTGGCATGGGTCCTCAGATCATCAAAAATGTCTACAGCTGCACCATCGAGAGCATTCTGACTGGTTGCATCACTGCCTGGTATGGTAACTGCTCGGCCTCCGACCGCAAGGCACTACAGAGGGTAGTGCGAACAGCCCAGTACATCACTGGGGCCAAGCTTCCTGCCATCCTGAACCTCTATACCACGCAGGGTCAGAGGGAGGCCCTAGAGATTGTCAAAGACTCCAGCCACCCTAGTCATAGACTGTTCTCTCTGCTACCGCACGGCAAGCGGTACCGGAGCGCCAAGTCTAGGTCCAAGAGGCTTCTAAACAGCTTCTTCCCCCAAGCCAGAAGACTCCTGAACAGCTAATCAAACGGCTACCCAGACTATTTGCATTGACCCCCCCCCCCCCCCCTCTGTTTATTATCTATGCATAGTCACTTTACCTCTAACTACATGTACATGTTACCTCAATTACTTCGACTAACCTGTACCCCCGCACGTTGACTCGGTACCGGTACCCCCGGTAGCCTCGTCATTGCTATTTTGTTGTTGCTCTATGATTTTTTACATGAGATAATTTAGTCAAAATTTTTCTTAACTCTTATTTTTCTTAAAAGTGCATTGTTGGTTAAGGGCTTGTAAGTGCGCGTGTCATGGTAACATACAATTTGATTTCATCAGTCTGACTCACGCGTATTTCGGTTTGTTGTCAGTTTGTCCACAAGATGGCGACACAATAACAGAGAACAAATAGCGAGGACGTAGGCTCCCTGTGACTGACGGGTTGCCTCCCGCATTTAAAATTCCAATGTTTGCTGATAACGAACGTGTCTAAAAATGGATCCGTACTTGTCCTCCTGAACTTCCCTGAAAACACCGGTGGAAGTGACGTCATACTGGCGTTGAGTCAGAGCAAATGTTTCTTCACACAAAGATTCCACGTGAGTTCTTAGAGAGGTTGTGACATTCGTTGACTGCTAAAAAAAAAACATTAAATCATTTAGTGCATTGAAAAATAATATAAATAATATGGATTATTATGTTGTATCAAATAATGTATTATATATAGTATATTCTACTGAAATACACTGAAATGTAATGAATTAATAGCCTAAAAAATAAGGTAGCCTAGGCCCTAAGGTGAGGTAGCCTAGGCCCTAAGATGAGGTAGCCTAGGCCCTAAGGTGAAGTAGCCTAGGCCCTAAGGTGAAGTAGCCTAGGCCCTAAGGTGAGGTAGCCTAGGCCCTAAGGTGAGGTAGTCTAGGCCCTAAGGTGAGGTAGCCTAGGCCCTAAGGTGAGGTAGCCTAGGCCCTAAGGTGAGGTAGCCTAGGCCCTAAGGTGAGGTAGCCTAGGCCCTAAGGTGAGGTAGTCTAGGCCCTAAGGTGAGGTAGCCTAGGCCCTAAGGTGAGGTAGTCTAGGCCCTAAGGTGAGGTAGCCTAGGCCCTAAGGTGAGGTAGCCTAGGCCCTAAGGTGAGGTAGCCTAGGCCCTAAGGTGAGGTAGCCTAGGCCCTAAGGTGAGATAGCCAAGGCCCTAAGGTGAGGTAGCCTAGGCCCTAAGGTGAGGTAGCCTAGGCCCTAAGGTGAGGTAGCCTAGGCCCTAAGGTGAGGTAGCCTAGGTCCTAAGGTGAGGTAGCCTAGGCCCTAAGGTGAGGTAGCCTAGGCCCTAAGGTGAGGTAGCCTAGGCCCTAAGGTGAGGTAGCCTAGGCCCTAAGGTGAGGTAGCCTAGGCCCTAAGGTGAGGTAGCCTAGGCCCTAAGGTGAGGTAGCCTAGGCCCTAAGGTGAGGTAGCCTAGGTCCTAAGGTGAGGTAGCCTAGGCCCTAAGGTGAGGTAGCCTAGGCCCTAAGGTGAGGTAGCCTAGGTCCTAAGGTGAGGTAGCCTAGGCCCTAAGGTGAGGTAGCCTAGGCCCTAAGGTGAAGTAGCCTAGGTCCTAAGGTGAGGTAGCCTAGGCCCTAAGGTGAGGTAGCCTAGGCCCTAAGGTGAGATAGCCAAGGCCCTAAGGTGAGGTAGCCTAGGCCCTAAGGTGAGGTAGCCTAGGCCCTAAGGTGAGGTAGCCTAGGCCCTAAGGTGAGATAGCCAAGGTCCTAAGGTGAGGTAGCCTAGGCCCTAAGGTGAGGTAGCCTAGGCCCTAAGGTGAGGTAGCCTAGGTCCTAAGGTGAGGTAGCCTAGGCCCTAAGGTGAGGTAGCCTAGGCCCTAAGGTGAGGTAGCCTAGACCCTAAGATGAGGTAGCCTAGACCCTAAGGTAAGGTAGCCTAGGCCCTAAGGTGAGGTAGCCTAGGCCCTAAGGTGAGGTAGCCTAGGCCCTAAGGTGAGGTAGCCTAGGCCCTAAGATGAAGGATTTCATCAAACAACCTTAATATCATTGATCAGTTGCCTTGATGATCTTACAAAAAAACATGTCAACTTCTAACTCTTTGCAGCACTTTGCTGCACCTGTCGAATGACTTCAGACAACAAAGAGGTGTGACAGGCATGTCGGGAACACGGACAGAATACAAGCTTAGGATGGGTGGGTAATACCCAGGCGAGGCAGATAGGACCGTATGGAAGGGAGTTCAGCCCCACCTGTCCCTGTGAATCCACCATGGCTCCTCCCACCTCCAGGAGCTGATCTACAAGTGATGGAGAGATTACAGAGAGACAAGGGTGGGGTTCACTACACAGCAGAGCTGATAGCTGCACTGTTGGCATTACACTGGGTGGAGGAAGACAAGCCAAACAGATGGAGTTATAGGCATTACAGTGGGTGGAGGAAGACAAGCCAAACAGATGGAGTTATAGACATTACAGTGGGTGGAGGAAGACAAGCCAAACAGATGGAGTAATATTCACTGAGGTCTCAAAACATTAGGAGCACCTTCCTAATATTGAGTCGCACCCTATTTTTCCACTCAGAACAGCCTCATTTTATCGGGGAATGAACTACAAGGTGTCAAGGTCCACAGGGATGCTGGTCCACGTTGACTCCAATGCCTCCCACAGTTGTGTCAAGTTTGGCTGGATTGTCCTGAACCATTGTTGAGACACACAGGAAACTGTTGAGTGTGACAAAATAAATAAGCGTTGCAGTTCTTCACACGAACCGGTGCGCCCGGTTCTTATGACCACACCCCCATTCAAAGGGCACTTCAATCTTTTGTCTTGCTCATTCCCCCTCTGAATGGCACACGTACACAATCCATGTCTCAGTTACCTCAGGGCTTAAAAAGTTGGACATTGAGGTTTCATCCCTAGGAGTTGGACATTGAGATTTCATCCCTAGGAGTTGGACATTGAGGTTTCAGAGAGAGAGAGAGAGAGAGAGAGATAATTGCTGTCCCAGCTAACAATTCTAGGGAGAAAGAATGTTTTTGTGATGTCCCCCTAATGTTTGAGTGTTTTCCATGAGTCAGGGGAACATTCTATCTATGTTTTGGTGTAACAGTTAGGAGAACATGATGGCAGAAAGAGACAGGAAAGAAGGAGGCAGTTTTCACTGGACTCAGAGTAGGACACATCCGGATGAACAACTTATTACACCTAACAGGAAGGTGTGGTTACCGCCAGGAATTTGAAACTATAGGAGAGAGAGAGAGAGAGAGAGAGAGAGAGAGAGACAGAGACAGAGACAGAGACAGAGACAGAGACAGAGACAGAGACAGAGACAGAGACAGAGACAGAGAGGGAGAGAGACAGAGACAGAGACAGAGACAGAGACAGAGAACAGAGACAGAGACAGAGAGAGAGAGAACAGAGACAGAGACAGAGAGAGAGAGAGAGAGAGAGAGAGAGAGAGAGAGAGAGAGAGAGAGAGAGAGGGAGAGAGAGAGAGAGAGAGAACAGAGACAGAGACAGAGACAGAGACAGAGACAGAGACAGAGACAGAGACAGAGACAGAGATGCTATCCCAGCTAACAATTCTAGGGAGGAAGACCGTTTTTGTAACCAAAACTATACTTTACTGCCTACTGTAGTAAACTGTAGAGTATTATACTACACCTTAGAATACTATACTACACACTGTAGTATACTATACTACACACTGTAGAATACTATACTACTATACTACACACTGTAGAATACTATACTACTATACTACACACTGTAGAATACTATACTACTATACTACACACTGTAGAATACTATACTACTATACTACACACTGTAGAATACTAAACTACACACTATAGAATACTATACTACTATACTACACACGGTAGAATACTATACTACTATACTACACACTGTAGTATACTATACTACACACTGTAGAATACTATACTACTATACTACACACTGTAGAATACTATACTACTATACTACACACTGTAGAATACTATACTACTATACTACACATTGTAGAATACTAAACTACACACTATAGAATACTATACTACTATACTACACACGGTAGAATACTATACTACTATACTACACACTGTAGAATACTAAACTACACACTATAGAATACTATACTACTATACTACACACTGTAGAATACTATACTACTATACTACACACTGTATAATACTAAACTACACACTATAGAATACTATACTACTATACTACACACTGTAGAATACTATACTACTATACTACACACTGTATAATACTAAACTACACACTATAGAATACTATACTACTATACTACACACTGTAGAATACTATACTACTATACTACACACTGTATAATACTAAACTACACACTATAGAATACTATACTACTATACTACACACTGTAGAATACTATACTACTATACTACACACTGTAGAATACTATACTACACACTGTATAATACTAAACTACACACTATAGAATACTATACTACTATACTACACACTGTAGAATACTATACTACACACTGTAGAATACTATACTACACACTATAGAATACTATACTACACACTGTAGAATACTATACTACACACTATAGAATACTATACTACACACTATAGAATACTATACTACACACTATAGAATACTATACTACTATACTACACACTATAGAATACTATACTACACACTGTAGAATACTATACTACTATACTACACACTATTGAATACTATACTACACACTATAGAATACTATACTACACCTTAGAATACTATACTACACACTGTAGAATACTATACTACACACTGTAGAATACTATACTACACACTGTAGAATACTATACTACACACTGTAGAATACTATACTACACCTTAGAATACTATACTACACACTGTAGAATACTATACTACACCTTAGAATACTACACTACACACTGTAGAATACTAAACTACACCGTAGAATACTATACTACACCAAAGAATACTATACTACAGACCTTAGAATACTATACTACACACTGCAGAATACTATACTACACACTGTAGAATACTATACTACACCTTAGAATACTATACTACACACTGTAGAGTACTATACTACACACTGTAGAATACTATACTACAGACCTTAGAATACTATACTACACACTATAGAATACTATACTACACCTTAGAATACTATACTACAGACCTTAGAATACTATACTACACACTATAGAATACTATACTACACACTGTAGAATACTATACTACACACTGTAGAATACTATACTACACACTATAGAATACTATAGTACTATACTACACACTGTAGAATACTATACTACACACTATAGAATACTATACTACACACTGTAGAATACTATACTACACCTTAGAATACTATACTACACACTATAGAATACTATACTACTATACTACACACTGTAGAATACTATACTACACACTGTAGAATACTATACTACACCTTAGAATACTATACTACACACTATAGAATACTAAACTACACACTGTAGAATACTATACTACACACTATAGAATACTATACTACACACTGTAGAATACTATACTACACACTGTAGAATACTATACTACACACTGTAGAATACTATACTACTATACTACACACTGTAGAATACTATACTACACACGGTAGAATACTATACTACTATACTACACACTGTAGAATACTATACTACACACTGTAGTACCCCTCGATCATGTGTAGTACGTACTATAGGATGTTGTAGTATACTGTAGAATACTATAGGAAATACTATAGTAATGTCCGCAAAAACACCACAGTACGCAAAAACACAACACTTTTTAAAGTATAGTAAATACTACAGTATTTCATTTGCATATACCCTGCCCATTCTCCTCCCCCTTACCCCAATTTGTGCCACCCATAAGTGAGAAAGCTTCATGCCAAGTATAGATCATACATTGTGTTCCCAACAGGTGATAGTTCAGAGCTTCTGCTCTTTTCTATCTGGTCAGACCCCCAGTCCTGCTTACAGGTTATGGAAAAGGTGCTATTTTAGTATTTCTCCATTAGGTTTCCTCGGAGAGAAAGCCCCCTCACTTCTATGTTCCTCTGAGAGAAAGCCCCCTCACTTCTATGTTCCTCTGAGAGAAAGCCCCCTCACTTCTATGTTCCTCGGAGAGAAAGCCTCAGGGAGAAAGCCCCTCACTTCTATGCCACTTCTATGTTCCTCGGAGAGAAAGCCCCCTCACTTCTATGTTCCTCGGAGAGAAAGCCCCCCTCACTTCTATGTTCCTCGGAGAGAAAGCCCCCTCACTTCTATGTTCCTCAGGGAGAATGCCCCTCACTTCTATGTTCCTCTGAGAGAAAGCCCCCTCACTTCTATGTTCCTCGGAGAGAAAGCCCCCTCACTTCTATGTTCCTCGGAGAGAAAGCCCCCCTCACTTCTATGTTCCTCAGGGAGAAAGCCCCCTCACTTCTATGTTCCTCAGGGAGAAAGCCCCCTCACTTCTATGTTCCTCAGGGAGAAAGCCCCTCACTTCTATGTTCCTTGGAGAGAAAGCCCCCCCACTTCTATGTTCTTCAGGGAGAAAGCCCCCTCACTTCTATGTTCCTCTGAGAGAAAGCCCCCCTCACTTCTATGTTCCTCAGGGAGAAAGCCCCTCACTTCTATGTTCCTCAGGGAGAAAGCCCCTCACTTCTATGTTCCTCGGAGAGAAAGCCCTCCCACTTCTATGTTCCTCAGGGAGAAAGCCCCCCACTTCTATGTTCCTCAGGGAGAAAGCCCCCCACTTCTATGTTCCTCAGGGAGAAAGCCCCCCCACTTCTATGTTCCTCAGGGAGAAAGCCCCCCACTTCTATACTCCTTCTCTGGTTCAGGCTGTTGAAGAGCTCCACATTGTTATTCAGTCACTCCAGGCCTCCCTTTATGGACTCAAACTGGTCTTGAAAATCTGGTCTTGAATGTACAAAAAACTAAATTCATGACCTTTACCAGAGCTAGAACTCTGCCAGAGAAAGTTAGCATGGTCACATCTGGTGGCTTATCCATTGACAAAGTGTCATCCTACAAATACCGAGATATCTGATTGGATGACAAGTTGAAGCTTGTTCAGGCCACTTTTCTCTCTGTAATTAATTATGGTGACTTGTTGTACTGTATATACATGCAGCCTCCTCTGTCTGACAGAGACTGGACTCTGTTTATCATGCAGCCTCCTCTGTCTGACAGAGACTGGACTCTGTTTATCATGCAGCCTCCTCTAACAGAGACTGGACTCTGTTTATCATGCAGCCTCCTCTGTCTGACAGAGACTGGACTCTGTTTATCATGCAGCCTCCTCCTCTGTCTAACAGAGACTGGACTCTGTTTATCATGCAGCCTCCTCTGTCTAACAGAGACTGGACTCTGTTTATCATGCAGCCTCCTCTGTCTAACAGAGACTGGACTCTGTTTATCATGCAGCCTCCTCTGTCTAACAGAGACTGGACTCTGTTTATCATGCAGCCTCCTCTGTTTATCATGCAGCCTCCTCTGTCTAACAGAGACTGGACTCTGTTTATCATGCAGCCTCCTCTGTTTATCATGTAGCCTCCTCTGTCTAACAGAGACTGGACTCTGTTTATCATGCAGCCTCCTCTGTCTGACAGAGACTGGACTCTGTTTATCATGCAGCCTCCTCTGTCTTACAGAGACTGGACTCTGTTTATCATGCAGCCTCCTCTGTCTGACAGAGACTGGACTCTGTTTATCATGCAGCCTCCTCTGTCTAACAGAGACTGGACTCTGTTTATCATGAAGCCTCCTCTGTCTGACAGAGACTGGACTCTGTTTATCATGCAGCCTCCTCTGTCTAACAGAGACTGGACTCTGTTTATCATGCAGCTTCCTCTGTTTATCATGCAGCCTCCTCTGTCTGACAGAGACTGGACTCTGTTTATCATGCAGCCTCCTCTGTCTAACAGAGACTGGACTCTGTTTATCATGCAGCCTCCTCTGTCTGACAGAGACTGGACTCTGTTTATCATGTAGCCTCCTCTGTCTAACAGAGACTGGACTCTGTTTATCATGCAGCCTCCTCTGTCTTACAGAGACTGGACTCTGTTTATCATGCAGCCTCCTCTGTCTTACAGAGACTGGACTCTGTTTATCATGCAGCCTCCTCTGTCTTACAGAGACTGGACTCTGTTTATCATCAAATCAAATCAAATCAAATTTATTTATATAGCCCTTCGTACATCAGCTGATATCTCAAAGTGCTGTACAGAAACCCAGCCTAAAACCCCAAACAGCAAGCAATGCAGGTGTAGAAGCACGGTGGCTAGGAAAAACTCCCTAGAAAGGCCAATACCTAGGAAGAAACCTAGAGAGGAACCAGGCTATGTGGGGTGGCCAGTCCTCTTCTGGCTGTGCCGGGTGGAGATTATAACAGAACATGGCCAAGATGTTCAAATGTTCATAAATGACCAGCATGGTCGAATAATAATAAGGCAGAACAGTTGAAACTAGAGCAGCAGCACAGTCAGGTGGAAGTTGAAACTGGAGCAGCAGCATGGCCAGGTGGACTGGGGACAGCAAGGAGTCATCATGTCAGGTAGTCCTGGGGCATGGTCCTAGGGCTCAGGTCCTCCGAGAGAGAGAAAGAAAGAGAGAAGGAGAGAATTAGAGAACGCACACTTAGATTCACACAGGACACCGAATAGGACAGGAGAAGTACTCCAGATATAACAAACTGACCCCAGCCCCCCGACACATAAACTACTGCAGCATAAATACTGGAGGCTGAGACAGGAGGGGTCAGCCTCCTCTGTCTAACAGAGACTGGACTCTGTTTATCATGCAGCCTCCTCTGTTTATCATGTAGCCTCCTCTGTCTAACAGAGACTGGACTCTGTTTATCATGCAGCCTCCTCTGTCTGACAGAGACTGGACTCTGTTTATCATGTAGCCTCCTCTGTCTAACAGAGACTGGGCTCTGTTTATCATGCAGCCTCCTCTGTCTTACAGAGACTGGACTCTGTTTATCATGCAGCCTCCTCTGTCTGACAGAGACTGGACTCTGTTTATCATGCAGCCTCCTCTAACAGAGACTGGACTCTGTTTATCATGCATCCTCCTCTAACAGAGACTGGACTCTGTTTATCATGCAGCCTCCTCTGTTTATCATGTATCCTCCTCTGTCTTACAGAGACTCTGTTTATCATGCAGCCCCCTCTGTCTGACAGAGACTGGACTCTGTTTATCATGCAGCCTCCTCTGTCTGACAGAGACTGGACTCTGTTTATCATGCAGCCTCCTCTGTTTATCATGTATCCTCCTCTGTCTTACAGAGACTCTGTTTATCATGCAGCCTCCTCTGTCCTACAGAGACTGGACTCTGTTTATCATGTAGCCTCCTCTGTCTGACAGAGACTGGACTCTGTTTATCATGCAGCCTCCTCTGTCAGACAGAGACTGGACTCTGTTTATCATGCAGCCTCCTCTGTCTAACAGAGACTGGACTCTGTTTATCATGCAGCCTCCTCTGTCTGACAGAGACTGGACTCTGTTTATCATGCAGCCTCCTCTGTTTATCATGCAGCCTCCTCTGTTTATCATGCAGCCTCCTCTGTCTGACAGAGACTGGACTCCTTTTATCATGCAGCCTCCTCTGTCTAACAGAGACTGGACTCTGTTTATCATGCAGCCTCCTCTGTTTATCATGCAGCCTCCTCTGTCTGACAGAGACTGGACTCTGTTTATCATGCAGCCTCCTCTGTCTAACAGAGACTGGACTCTGTTTATCATGCAGCCTCCTCTGTCTGACAGAGACTGGACTCTGTTTATCATGTAGCCTCCTCTGTCTAACAGAGACTGGACTCTGTTTATCATGCAGCCTCCTCTGTCTTACAGAGACTGGACTCTGTTTATCATGCAGCCTCCTCTGTCTAACAGAGACTGGACTCTGTTTATCATGCAGCCTCCTCTGTTTATCATGTAGCCTCCTCTGTCTAACAGAGACTGGACTCTGTTTATCATGCAGCCTCCTCTGTCTGACAGAGACTGGACTCTGTTTATCATGTAGCCTCCTCTGTCTAACAGAGACTGGGCTCTGTTTATCATGCAGCCTCCTCTGTCTGACAGAGACTGGACTCTGTTTATCATGCAGCCTCCTCTAACAGAGACTGGACTCTGTTTATCATGCATCCTCCTCTAACAGAGACTGGACTCTGTTTATCATGCAGCCTCCTCTGTTTATCATGTATCCTCCTCTGTCTTACAGAGACTCTGTTTATCATGCAGCCTCCTCTGTCTGACAGAGACTGGACTCTGTTTATCATGCAGCCTCCTCTGTCTGACAGAGACTGGACTCTGTTTATCATGCAGCCTCCTCTGTTTATCATGTATCCTCCTCTGTCTTACAGAGACTCTGTTTATCATGCAGCCTCCTCTGTCCTACAGAGACTGGACTCTGTTTATCATGTAGCCTCCTCTGTCTGACAGAGACTGGACTCTGTTTATCATGCAGCCTCCTCTGTCTGACAGAGACTGGACTCTGTTTATCATGCAGCCTCCTCTGTCTAATAGAGACTGGACTCTGTTTATCATGCAGCCTCCTCTGTCTGACAGAGACTGGACTCTGTTTATCATGCAGCCTCCTCTGTCTGACAGAGACTGGACTCTTTTTATCATGCAGCCTCCTCTGTCTGACAGAGACTGGACTCTGTTTATCATGCAGCCTCCTCTGTCTAACAGAGACTGGACTCTGTTTATCATGCAGCCTCCTCTGTCTGACAGAGACTGGACTCTGTTTATCATGCAGCCTCCTCTGTCTAACAGAGACTGGACTCTGTTTATCATGCAGCCTCCTCTGTTTATCATGTAGCCTCCTCTGGAATAGTCTACAATCCATGCTTCATCTAGAAGTGTTAGTGCCACTGAATGAATTTAAAATATTGATGGGAGACTCTGTTACAGAGGAGTGTTAATGCTTTATTTAGTCTGGATCATGTTGTTGTATTGTCGTGTGTTTTAATTCTGTAATGTATTGATTGTTGCTGCCTTCTTGACCAGGTCTGCCTTGAAAAAGAGACTCTGGGTCTCAATGGGCTTTTCCTGGTTAAATAAAGGTGAAATAAAAAAATAAATCAAAAATGTTTGGTGGGACATTGATGGGATGTTCTCCTTATTCAGAGAAAACTGGACACATGAATGAGCTTGCAAGGTTCCCATGAAACATGTTAAAAACATGAATGTCTTAAGTTCAGAGAACATGGTAAACACATTCTGGGTTAGATCTATTAGAAATTAAGGGAATGGCCTCCAGGAAACGTTCCTCGCACATCACGGGAATGTTCCTGTGAAACTGGTAACGACCTAAGGAGTTCCTCTGTAGAGAACCTTCTCTAAAGTTGTGGGAATGTTTTTATGTTAGCTGGGATGAGATTAAATAAAAAAGTGAATATCAGTAGATATAGTTTGCAACGTTTCGTAAAAACATTTAAGATAACCGGGGCTGACAGGTAGAATTTAGTTTCGGTCCTCTCTGGCCCACACTCCTGTACAGTAGGTGGCGGTAATGCACCATAACGTTGGATTCCAAACGCCGATAAACCCCACAGAAGAAGAGTAACTTTAGGCACACCCCCTTTGGCTCACCGGCGCACCCCCCCCCAGCCTTCTCACCTGCCCTGTCCGCCTCCAGCTGTCGTCAATGGACAAATGCTGTAGCAAGGATCATGGTGGCGAAAAGTCTAGTGTCTTTAGTGTTTCTAATTTGTTGCATCGTTGGAACCGAGAACAATAAAGGTGGGTGAGAGATTGAGATGTATTTTTTATTGCCTAGGTGATAACTTCTTCGTTACGCTTGGTACCTGTTGCGATTACAAAGCCTCGGGAATTTGATTGTGAAATGTAGCCTACCTGATAACAAGGCTACTTTGTCTATCATACCGTTTAACTCTACTTATTAATCACTAATAGAGGCTATTTCACAACTCTCCGCGACACGTTGTGCTTCCGCACAAAATAATTACCTTTGTTAGCGCTTGTTATAAATTCTGATCCAGGCTCGGTCTTATTGTTTCTGATGTGCCCTGAAGGTTTGGGCTGTGATGGTAAGAGCTGATCCTAAATCACTTTGTGATGCGTGGAACCGAATATGAAACGTCGGCTCAACAAATACAACATGGAATGTGGCACACCACAAAAATATATATATTTTGAAAAATGTCATTTCACTTGTTTAGAGACTAACATTTTTTACATTTTCTTTGGTTTTGCTATTTTTATTTAAGGTTAACAAATAGAAAGTGGGAAGTTTACTTCAGTTTTTGTGTTCTGGAAGCCAAGAGAACTAGCTACAGATTGTTACATCAGATAATGTGAAGAGGACTGGCCACCCCTCAGAGCCTGGTTCCTCTCTAGGTTTCTAATATCAACCCGGCACAGCCAGAAGAGGACTGGCCACCCCTCAGAGCCTGGTTCCTATCTAGGTTTCTAATATCAACCCGGCACAGCCAGAAGAGGACTGGCCACCCCTCAGAGCCTGGTTCCTCTCTAGGTTTCTAATATCAACCCGGCACAGCCAGAAGAGGACTGGCCACCCCTCAGAGCCTGGTTCCTATCTAGGTTTCTAATATCAACCCGGCACAGCCAGAAGAGGACTGGCCACCCCTCAGAGCCTGGTTCCTATCTAGGTTTCTAATATCAACCCGGCACAGCCAGAAGAGGACTGGCCACCCCTCAGAGCCTGGTTCCTCTCTAGGTTTCTAATCTCAACCCGGCACAGCCAGAAGAGGACTGGCCACCCCACATAGCCTGGTTCCTCTCTAGGTTTCTTCCTAGGTATTGGCCTTTCTAGGGAGTTTTTCCTAGCCACCGTGCTTCTACATCTGCATTGCTTGCTGTTTGGGGTTTTAGGCTGGGTTTCTGTACAGCACTTTGAGATATCAGCTGATGTAAGAAGGGCTTTATAAATAAATTTGATTTGATTTAAACAAATATTTTTGGTATCTGTTACTGGGAGCTACAGGTTAGATACTGTTTGGCACAGAGAAGTGTTATCTACTTCCTCAATTCATGGAAACAGGGAACTTTTAAAATGTCTAATTATTTATTTTTTAAATAATTAGAAAATAATGTAGAAGATTATTATATACTTTTTTTTAGGAAATGTTACTGGCTATGTTGTTGCTACGGTGGCTCAAGAGAGGCAAACAACAGTAATATTGCTTACGTTTTTTTCTTCTAGTTTTTCAAGCCCCGGTCTTTAGGGAGTATGAGAGCACAGACGGTCGCTTAACCTAGCCGATATCTGCCAGGAGAAAACTGAACCTGGGGTGCTTCCCACTGGGAAGCTGTAGAATGGTGTTGTTGGTGGTAGTTAATGTGGCAAATTATTTCCCCCTCACAGAAGTTTATTTCAATTAAGATAGCAGCCTAAACAAGACATAACTATATGCCACAATGTCAATGATGTTACTTTGATACAGTTCATATAAGGAAATCAGTCCTAATTACAGCCCTCATCTATGGATTTCACATGACTGGGCAGGGGCTCGGCCATAGGGGCATAGGCCCACACTCGGGGGAGCCAAGCCCAGCCAATCAGAGAGAGTTTTTCCCCCACAAAGGGGCTTTATTACAGACAGGAATACTCCTCAGTTTCATCAGCTGTCCGGGTGGCTGATCTCAGACGATCCCGCAGGTGAAGAAGCCGGATGTGGACGTCCCGGGCTGGTGGGGGTCCCGGGCTGTTGGGGGTCCCGGGCTAGTGTGGTAACACGTGGTCTGCAGTTGGGAGGCCGGTTGGACGTAATGCAAAATTCTTTAAAACAATGTTGGAGGCATTTTTTTGGTAGAGAAATTAACATAACATTCTCAGGCAACATCTCTGGTGGACATTCCTGCATTCCTGCATGCCAATTGCACGCTCCCTCAGAACTTGAGATGGCTGTGGCATTGTGTTGTGTGACAAACCTGCACATTTTAGTGGCCTTTTATTGTCCCCAGCACAAGGTGCACCTGTGTAATGATCATGCTGTTTATTCGGCTTCTTGATATGCCACACCTGTCAGGTGGATGAATTATCGTGGCAAAGAAGAAATGCTCACAAACAGTGATGTAAAAAAAAATTTAGCATCAAATTTGAGAAATATGTTTTTTTGTGATGGGATGGGAGGGGGATTGCCTCCTTATTTTCAAGCATGGTGGTGGAGGCTGCATCATGTTATGGGTATGCTTGACATCGTTAAGGACTAGGGAGTTTTTCAGAATAAAAATAAATAAGATTGAGCTAAGCACAGGCAAATCTACTAGAGGAAAACCTGCTTCAGTTTTACACCAGAGACTGGGAGAGGGATTCACCTTTCAGCAGGACAATCTAAAACACAAGGCCACATCTACTCTGGAGTTGCTTACCAAGAAGTCAGTGAACGTTGGCCACTCAGGTTACAGGTTTGACTTAAATCTACTTGAATATCAATGGCAAGACTTTAAAACTGCTGTTTAGCTGTGATTCCCAACATCTTGACAGAGTTTAAAGAATAATGGCTAATATTGCACAATACAGGTGTGGTAAAGCTCTTAGAGACTTACCCAGAAAGACTCGCAGCTGGAATCACTCTTAGAGACTTACCCAGAAAGACTCGCAGCTGGAATCACTCTTAGAGACTTACCCAGAAAGACTCACAGCTGGAATCGCTCTTAGAGACTTACCCAGAAAGACTCGCAGCTGGAATCACTCTTAGAGACTTACCCAGAAAGACTCGCAGACTTACCCAGAAAGACTCAGCTGGAATCACTCTTAGAGACTTGTTTTTTAACATGTATTGATTCAAGGAGTCTTATGCAAAGACTTTATTTTCTATTAATCTTTTTAAAATAATTAGAAAATAAACTCTGACAGAGTATTTTGTGTAGATAGTTTATATAAAAAAAGACAATGAACCATTTGAATGCCACGTTGTAACACAATACAAGGAGACTTGTGAGGCCCTGTATTTATGATGCAAGGTAACTTGTAGATCAGTCCGTCTCCATTCACCTTTCAGGTCGGCTTCAATGTTGACGGCACCTCATGAGTCACCTCTACTCAGCAATGCATCAGGTTTTCCACTCATTTATTTAACTTGGGACCATGCCAGTATGTCATCATTGACACATTTCAGTAGATTGATTTGTTTTTTACTTGATGAATTAGCTGTTTTGTTTGATTGGCCGGTTAGACTTTGGCTGTGTGTCATCTTGGCCATTCAGGACATTGGCCGTTGGAACACGAGTTGGCCGTTGGAACACGAGTTGGCCGTTGGAACGCGAGTTGGCCGTTGGAACGCGAGTTGGCCGTTGGAACGCGAGTTGGCCGTTGGAACGCGAGTTGGCCGTTGGAACGCGAGTTGGCCGTTGGAACGCGAGTTGGCCGTTGGAACGCGAGTTGGCCGTTGGAACGCGAGTTGGCCGTTGGAACGCGAGTTGGCCGTTGGAACGCGAGTTGGCCGTTGGAACGCGAGTTGGCCGTTGGAACGCGAGTTGGCCGTTGGAACGCGAGTTGGCCGTTGGAACGCGAGTTGGCCGTTGGAACGCGAGTTGGCCGTTGGAACGCGAGTTGGCCGTTGGAACGCGAGTTGGCCGTTGGAACGCGAGTTGGCCGTTGGAACGCGAGTTGGCCGTTGGAACGCGAGTTGGCCGTTGGAACACGAGTTGGCCGTTGGAACACGAGTTGGCCACTAGTTCATGGCTGTTCTTTCTACCCTTTTCAGATATTTTCAATGGACAAACAGCTAAACTCTCCAGCTACACGGTTGTAAAGCCTCAGCTTATTCACAGGAGATGGGCAAGAAATGCCGACAGACGTCCTGACTGGGGAAAGGTAAGGTTTCCTCTACAGGTCTCCCAACTCGTGGTTAGACACATGATGGTAAATGACCACGGGTGTATTTTCATGTGACTGTGTTGTGTTGGAACTCATTTCAGACTGAAGAACCCGAGGAACGTTCTTATTCATTGATCATTGACAACAAGGAACATTTCCTACATCTACAAAAGAACACGTATGTAATGACCTTATGACCTTACGTACTAGTGATGACCTTATGACCTTACGTACTAGTGATGACCTTACGTACTGGTAATGACCTTATGACCTTACGTACTAGTGATGACCTTATGACCTTATGTACTAGTGATGACCTTACGTACTAGTGATGACCTTATGACCTTACGTACTAGTGATGACCTTATGACCTTACGTACTAGTGATGACCTTACGACCTTACGTACTAGTGATGACCTTATGACCTTACGTACTAGTGATGACCTTACGACCTTACGTACTAGTGATGACCTTACGACCTTACGTACTAGTGATGACCTTATGACCTTACGTACTAGTGATGACCTTATGACCTTATGTACTAGTAATGACCTTATGACCTTACGTACTAGTGATGACCTTACGTACTAGTGATGACCTTACGTACTAGTGATGACCTTATGACCTTACGTACTAGTGATGACCTTACGTACTAGTGATGACCTTACGTACTAGTAATGACCTTACGTACTAGTAATGACCTAATGACCTTACGTACTAGTGATGACCTTACGTACTAGTGATGACCTTATGACCTTACGTACTAGTAATGACCTTACGTACTAGTAATGACCTTACGTACTGGTGATGACCTTACGTACTAGTAATGACCTAATGACCTTACGTACTAGTAATGACCTTACGTACTAGTGATGACCTTACGTACTAGTGATGACCTTACGTACTAGTAATGACCTTACGTACTAGTAATGACCTTATGACCTTACGTACTAGTAATGACCTTACGTACTAGTAATGACCTTATGACCTTACGTACTAGTGATGACCTTACGTACTAGTAATGACCTTACGTACTAGTAATGACCTTATGACCTTACGTACTAGTGATGACCTTATGACCTTACGTACTAGTGATGACCTTACGTACTAGTGATGACCTTACGTACTAGTGATGACCTTACGTACTAGTGATGACCTTACGTACTAGTGATGACCTTACGTACTAGTGATGACCTTACGTACTAGTGATGACCTTACGTACTGGTGATGACCTTATGTACTGGTGATGACCTTACGTACTAGTGATGACCTTATGACCTTACGTACTAGTGATGACCTTACGTACTAGTGATGACCTTACGTACTGGTAATGACCTTACGTACTAGTGATGACCTTACGTACTAGTGATGACCTTACGTACTAGTGATGACCTTCCGTACTAGTAATGACCTTACGTACTGGTGATGACCTTACGTACTGGTGATGACCTTACGTACTAGTGATGACCTTACGTACTAGTAATGACCATATGACCTTACCTACTAGTGATGACCTTACGTACTAGTGATGACCTTACGTACTAGTGATGACCTTACGTACTAGTGATGACCTTACGTACTAGTGATGACCTTACGTACTAGCGATGACCTTACGTACTAGCGATGACCTTACGTACTAGCGATGACCTTACGTACTAGCAATGACCTTACGTACTAGCAATGACCTTACGGACTAGCGATGACCTTACGTACTAGTGATGACCTTACGTACTAGTGATGACCTTACGTACTAGTGATGACCTTACGTACTAGTGATGACCTTACGTACTAGTAATGACCTTACGTACTAGTGACCTTACGTACTAGTGATGACCTTACGTACTAGTGATGACCTTATGACCTTACGTACTAGTGATGACCTTACGTACTAGTGATGACCTTACGTACTGGTAATGACCTTACGTACTAGTGATGACCTTACGTACTAGTGATGACCTTACGTACTGGTAATGACCTTACGTACTGGTAATGACCTTACGTACTGGTAATGACCTTACGTACTGGTAATGACCTTACGTACTAGCAATGACCTTACGTACTAGTAATGACCTTACGTACTGGCAATGACCTTACGTACTGGTAATGACCTTACGTACTAGCAATGACCTTACGTACTAGTAATGACCTTACGTACTGGCAATGACCTTACGTACTAGCAATGACCTTACGTACTGGTAATGACCTTACGTACTGGTAATGACCTTAAGTACTGGTAATGACCTTACGTACTGGCTATGACCTTATGACCTTACGTACTGGTAATGACCTTACGTACTGGTAATGACCTTACGTACTGGCAATGACCTTATGACCTTACGTACTGGTAATGACCTTACGTACTGGTAATGACCTTACGTACTGGTAATGACCTTACGTACTGGTAATGACCTTACGTACTGGTGATGACCTTACGTACTGGTAATGACCTTATGTACTGGTGATGACCTTACGTACTGGTGATGACCTTACGTACTGGTGATGACCTTATGTACTGGTGATGACCTTATGTACTGGTGATGACCTTATGTACTGGTGATGACCTTATGTACTGGTGATCACCTTATGTACTGGTGATGACCTTATGTACTGGTGATGACCTTATGTACTGGTGATGACCTTATGTACTGGTAATGACCTTATGTACTGGTGATGACCTTACGTACTGGCAATGACCTTACGTACTGGCAATGACCTTACGTACTAGTGGTGACCTTACGTACTGGTAATGACCTTAAGGTCACACAATTCTATTCTTGTGGAGTGATCAGTGTATTTCTTCTTTTGTCATCAGAGAGTTTTTATCCAAAAGCTTTGTTCAGTTTTCCCATGATGCCGGTGGGAATCTGACGCCTACATATCCTAAACCTGATGTAAGTGGCAGAGACTACATTACAGAATGACATTGTGTGGATTGGAAAGGGGAGACTTGGGTGGGAGGGGGACTGACGAGCTGGGTGGGGTGGGTGGTGGACTGACGAGCTGGGTGGGAGGTGGACCGACGAGCTGGGTGGGAGGGGGACTGACGAGCTGGGTGGGAGGGGGACTGACGAGCTGGGTGGGAGGTGGACTGACGAGCTGGGTGGGAGGTGGACTGACGAGCTGGGTGGGGTGGGAGGTGGACTGACGAGCTGGGTGGGGTGGGAGGTGGACTGACGAGCTGGGTGGGGTGGGAGGTGGACTGACGAGCTGGGTGGGGTGGGAGGGGGACTGACGAGCTGGGTGGGAGGGGGACTGACGAGCTGGGTGGGAGGGGGACTGACGAGCTGGGTGGGAGGGGGACTGACGAGCTGGGTGGGGTGGGAGGGGGACTGACGAGCTGGGTGGGGTGGGAGGGGGACTGACGAGCTGGGTGGGGTGGGAGGGGGACTGACGAGCTGGGTGGGAGGTGGACTGACGAGCTGGGTGGGAGGTGGACTGACGAGCTGGGTGGGGTGGGAGGGGGACTGACGAGCTGGGTGGGGTGGGAGGGGGACTGACGAGCTGGGTGGGAGGTGGACTGACGAGCTGGGTGGGAGGGGGACTGACGAGCTGGGTGGGGTGGGAGGGGGACTGACGAGCTGGGTGGGGTGGGAGGGGGACTGACGAGCTGGGTGGGAGGGGGGACTGACGAGCTGGGTGGGAGGTGGACTGACGAGCTGGGTGGAGTGGGAGGGGGACTGACGAGCTGGGTGGGGTGGGAGGTGGACTGACGAGCTGGGTGGGAGGGGGACTGACGAGCTGGGTGGGGTGGGAGGGGGACTGACGAGCTGGGTGGGGTGTCCCGCGGGGTCCGAATGCCAAGAATGTGCAAAGCTGTCATCAAGGAAAAGAGTGGCTACTTTGAAGAATATTAAATATATTGTGATTTGTTTGGTTACTACATGATTCCATGTGTTATTCCATAGTTGATGTCTTCACTATTATTCTACAATGTAGAAAATAGTAAAAATAAAGAAAAACCCTTGAATGAGTAGGTGTTCAAACTTTTGACTGATACTGTACGTTATGGCTGTATATTTCCACGTGGTGTTTTTAAATGACATGCCTGTTTATAGGTGTGTGTGTGTGTGTGTGTTGCAGGTCCATTGTTATTACCATGGGGATGTGGAGGATCATGAAGAATCTTTGGTCGCCCTCAGCACCTGCTCAGGCCTCAGGTCTCTCTCATATTCACTATATCTAATATAATAATACTAACCCTCAGTACCTACTGACCTCAGGTCTGTCTCTCATTCACTTATATCTAATATAATAATACTAACCCTCAGTACCTACTGACCTCAGGTCTGTCTCTCATTCACTTATATCTAATATAATAATACTAACCCTCAGTACCTACTGACCTCAGGTCTGTCTCTCATTCACTTATATCTAATATAATAATACTAACCCTCAGTACCTACTGACCTCAGGTCTGTCTCTCATTCACTTATATATAATAATACTAACCCTAAACTACAGAGGACCATGTTCTACTAACTGAACTACAGAGGACCGTGTTCTACTAACTGAACTACAGAGGACCGTGTTCTACTAACTGAACTACAGAGGACCGTGTTCTACTAACTGAACTACAGAGGACCTTGTTCTACTAACTGAACTACAGAGGACCATGTTCTACTAACTGAACTACAGAGGACCGTGTTCTACTAACTGACCTATAGAGGACGGTGTTCTACTAACTGAACTACAGAGGACCATGTTCTACTAACTGAACTACAGAGGACCGTGTTCTACTAACTACAGAGGACCGTGTTCTACTAACTGAACTACAGAGGACCGTGTTCTACTAACTGAACTACAGAGAACCATGTTCTACTAACTGAACTACAGAGGACCGTGTTCTACTAACTGACCTATAGAGGACGGTGTTCTACTAACTGAACTACAGAGGACCATGTTCTACTAACTGAACTACAGAGGACCGTGTTCTACTAACTACAGAGGACCGTGTTCTACTAACTGAACTACAGAGGACCGTGTTCTACTAACTGAACTACAGAGAACCATGTTCTACTAACTGAACTACAGAGGACCGTGTTCTACTAACTGACCTATAGAGGACGGTGTTCTACTAACTGAACTACAGAGGACCATGTTCTACTAACTGACCTACAGAGAACCATGTTCTACTAACTGACCTACAGAGAACCATGTTCTACTAACTGACCTATAGAGGACCGTGTTCTACTAACTGAACTACAGAGGACCATGTTCTACTAACTAAACTACAGAGGACCATGTTCTACTAACTGACCTATAGAGGACCATGTTCTACTAACTGAACTACAGAGGACCATGTTCTACTAACTGAACTACAGAGGACCATGTTCTACTAACTGACCTACAGAGGACCATGTTCTACTAACTGACCTACAGAGGACCATGTTCTACTAACTTTATTACAGAGGACCATGTTCTACTAACTACAGAGGACCATGTTCTACTAACTGACCTACAGAGGACCATGTTCTACTAACTACAGAGGACCATGTTCTACTAACTACAGAGGACCATGTTCTACTAACTGAACTACAGAGGACCATGTTCTACTAACTGACCTACAGAGGACCATGTTCTACAGAAGACCATGTTCTATTAACTGACCTACAGAGGACCATGTTCTACTAACTGAACTACAGAGGACCATGTTCTACTAACTGAACTACAGAGGACCATGTTCTACAGAGGACCATGTTCTACTAACTGAACTACAGAGGACCGTGTTCTACTAACTGAACTACAGAGGACCGTGTTCTACTAAC
Source organism: Oncorhynchus kisutch (assembly GCF_002021735.2). Classification (NCBI taxonomy): domain Eukaryota; kingdom Metazoa; phylum Chordata; class Actinopteri; order Salmoniformes; family Salmonidae; genus Oncorhynchus; species Oncorhynchus kisutch. Next base: position 10,100,557 of record NW_022261981.1, on the reverse strand, counting down.
TGAACTACAGAGGACCATGTTCTACTAACTACAGAGGACCATGTTCTACTAACTACAGAGGACCATGTTCTACTAACTACAGAGGACCATGTTCTACTAACTACAGAGGACCATGTTCTACTAACTACAGAGGACCATGTTCTACTAACTACAGAGGACCATGTTCTACTAACTACAGAGGACCATGTTCTACTAACTACAGAGGACCATGTTCTACTAACTACAGAGGACCATGTTCTACTAACTACAGAGGACCATGTTCTACTAACTACAGAGGACCATGTTCTACTAACTACAGAGGACCATGTTCTACTAACTACAGAGGACCATGTTCTACTAACTGAACTACAGAGGACCATGTTCTACTAACTGAACTACAGAGGACCATGTTCTACTAACTGAACTACAGAGGACCATGTTCTACTAACTGAACTACAGAGGACATGTTCTACTAACTGAACTACAGAGGACCATGTTCTACTAACTGAACTACAGAGGACCATGTTCTACAGAAGACCATGTTCTACTAACTGAACTACAGAGGACCATGTTCTACTAACTACAGAGGACCATGTTCTACTAACGACAGAGGACCATGTTCTACTAACTGAACTACAGAGGACCGTGTTCTACTAACTGAACTACAGAGGACCGTGTTCTACTAACTGAACTACAGAGGACCGTGTTCTACTAACTGAACTACAGAGGACCGTGTTCTACTAACTGAACTACAGAGGACCATGTTCTACTAACTGAACTACAGAGGACCATGTTCTACTAACTGACCTACAGAGGACCATGTTCTACTAACTGACCTACAGAGGACCATGTTCTACAGAAGACCATGTTCTACTAACTGACCTACAGAGGACCATGTTCTACTAACTGAACTACAGAGGACCATGTTCTACTAACTGAACTACAGAGGACCATGTTCTACAGAGGACCATGTTCTACTAACTGAACTACAGAGGACCGTGTTCTACTAACTGAACTACAGAGGACCGTGTTCTACTAACTGAACTACAGAGGACCATGTTCTACTAACTACAGAGGACCATGTTCTACTAACTACAGAGGACCATGTTCTACTAACTACAGAGGACCATGTTCTACTAACTACAGAGGACCATGTTCTACTAACTACAGAGGACCATGTTCTACTAACTACAGAGGACCATGTTCTACTAACTGAACTACAGAGGACCATGTTCTACTAACTGAACTACAGAGGACCATGTTCTACTAACTACAGAGGACCATGTTCTACTAACTGAACTACAGAGAACCATGTTCTACTAACTGACCTACAGAGGACCATGTTCTACTAACTACAGAGGACCATGTTCTACTAACTACAGAGGACCGTGTTCTACTAACTGAACTACAGAGGACCATGTTCTACTAACTGAACTACAGAGGACCATGTTCTACTAACTGAACTACAGAAGACCATGTTCTACTAACTACAGAGGACCATGTTCTACTAACTGACCTACAGAGGACCATGTTCTACTAACTAAACTACAGAGGACCATGTTCTACTAACTGAACTACAGAGAACCATGTTCTACTAACTGACCTACAGAGGACCATGTTCTACTAACTGACCTACAGAGGACCATGTTCTACTAACTGAACTACAGAGGACCATGTTCTACTAACTGAACTACAGAGGACCATGTTCTACTAACTGAACTACAGAGGACCACATGCTTGTGTATTTGTAGACCTGTACATAGGGGTTGTAGACCTGTACATAGGGGTTGTAGACCTGTACATAGGGGTTGTAGACCTGTACATAGGGGTTGTAGACCTGTACATAGGGGTTGTAGACCTGTACATAGGGGTTGTAGACCTGAACATAGGGGTTGTAGACCTGTACATAGGGGTTGTGTTCCACATCCAGTGTTCCAATCAGAGGGCTTGAAGTGTCTCTTAACAAGGAAGTTCTCCAGTCCTCTTATAGTTACCTGGTTTGTCTAACCAGTTATCCTGACTTTCCCAGTCCTATAATAGTTTCCTGGTTTGTCTAACCAGTTATCCTGACTTTCCCAGTCCTATAATAGTTTCCTGGTTTGTCTAACCAGTTATACTGACTTTCCCAGTCCTCTCTAATAGTTTCCTGGTTTGTCTAACCAGTTATCCTGACTTTCCCAGTCCTATAATAGTTTACTGGTTTGTCTAACCAGTTATCCTGACTTTCCCAGTCCTATAATAGTTTACTGGTTTGTCTAACCAGTTATCCTGACTTTCCCAGTCCTATAATAGTTTACTGGTTTGTCTAACCAGTTATCCTGACTTTCCCAGTCCTATAATAGTTTACTGGTTTGTCTAACCAGTTATCCTGACTTTCCCAGTCCTATAATAGTTTCCTGGTTTGTCTAACCAGTTATCCTGACTTTCCCAGTCCTCTCTAATAGTTTCCTGGTTTGTCTAACCAGTTATCCTGACTTTCCCAGTCCTATAATAGTTAACTGGTTTGTCTAACCAGTTATCCTGACTTTCCCAGTCCTATAATAGTTTACTGGTTTGTCTAACCAGTTATCCTGACTTTCCCAGTCCTATAATAGTTTACTGGTTTGTCTAACCAGTTATCCTGACTTTCCCAGTCCTATAATAGTTTACTGGTTTGTCTAACCAGTTATCCTGACTTTCCCAGTCCTATAATAGTTTCCTGGTTTGTCTAACCAGTTATCCTGACTTTCCCAGTCCTATAATAGTTTACTGGTTTGTCTAACCAGTTATCCTGACTTTCCCAGTCCTATAATAGTTTACTGGTTTGTCTAACCAGTTATCCTGACTTTCCCAGTCCTATAATAGTTTACTGGTTTGTCTAACCAGTTATCCTGACTTTCCCAGTCCTATAATAGTTTACTGGTTTGTCTAACCAGTTATCCTGACTTTCCCAGTCCTATAATAGTTTCCTGGTTTGTCTAACCAGTTATCCTGACTTTCCCAGTCCTATAATAGTTTCCTGGTTTGTCTAACCAGTTATCCTGACTTTCCCAGTCCTATAATAGTTTACTGGTTTGTCTAACCAGTTATCCTGACTTTCCCAGTCCTATAATAGTTTACTGGTTTGTCTAACCAGTTATCCTGACTTTCCCAGTCCTATAATAGTTTACTGGTTTGTCTAACCAGTTATCCTGACTTTCCCAGTCCTATAATAGTTTACTGGTTTGTCTAACCAGTTATCCTGACTTTCCCAGTCCTATAATAGTTTACTGGTTTGTCTAACCAGTTATCCTGACTTTCCCAGTCCTATAATAGTTTCCTGGTTTGTCTAACCAGTTATCCTGACTTTCCCAGTCCTATAATAGTTTACTGGTTTGTCTAACCAGTTATCCTGACTTTCCCAGTCCTATAATAGTTTACTGGTTTGTCTAACCAGTTATCCTGACTTTCCCAGTCCTATAATAGTTTACTGGTTTGTCTAACCAGTTATCCTGACTTTCCCAGTCCTATAATAGTTTACTGGTTTGTCTAACCAGTTATCCTGACTTTCCCAGTCCTATAATAGTTTCCTGGTTTGTCTAACCAGTTATCCTGACTTTCCCAGTCCTATAATAGTTTCCTGGTTTGTCTAACCAGTTATCCTGACTTTCCCAGTCCTATAATAGTTTACTGGTTTGTCTAACCAGTTATCCTGACTTTCCCAGTCCTATAATAGTTTACTGGTTTGTCTAACCAGTTATCCTGACTTTCCCAGTCCTATAATAGTTTACTGGTTTGTCTAACCAGTTATCCTGACTTTCCCAGTCCTCTACTTCTACTGTTAAACCATTGTGGTGATCTTGTGAATGAAAAGTCATTTGTCAGCATTGATTTGTGAATCCGTCTGTTGTACTTCTTCTTCGTAGGGGTGTCATTCTCCTTGGCAACCAGAGTTATGGGTTGGAACCAGTCAAGCATTCGACAAACAACGAGCACCTCCTCTACCGCCTGGAGCACAGCCAATCGGAGCCCTTTGTCTGTGGAGTGACCAATGAGACGTCGCGCACTGAGAGTCACTCGTCTTTCGACCCTTCCCTCTCGATGACGGCACTGTTACGGGTTGGGATGTTTCCATTAAACAGCATGGCAGAATGTAACAGATATTAGTGTTTTCAGGGGGAAGGTGCTGGATGTCTGTCACACTAAGCATGGAGGTGAATGTAACAGATATTAGTGTTTTCAGGGGGAAGGTGCTGGATGTCTGTCACACTAAGCATGGAGGTGAATGTAACAGATATTAGTGTTTTCAGGGGGAAGGTGCTGGATGTCTGTCACACTAAGCATGGAGGTGAATGTAACAGATATAGTGTTTTCAGGGGGAAGGTGCTGGATGTCTGTCACACTAAGCATGGAGGTGAATGTAACAGATATAGTGTTTTCAGGGGGAAGGTGCTGGATGTCTGTCACACTAAGCATGGAGGTGAATGTAACAGATATAGTGTTTTCAGGGGGAAGGTGCTGGATGTCTGTCACACTAAGCATGGAGGTGAATGTAACAGATATAGTGTTTTCAGGGGGAAGGTGCTGGATGTCTGTCACACTAAGCATGGAGGTGCATGGATGTACCAGTCTCACCTAGACCTCTCTTTCATTTCTTCTTCTTAACAGAGAAAACGTAATCTACCTCAGACCAGATATGTAGAGTTGGTGTTGGTTGCTGACTTTCTCAGGGTAAGATACTTACTATTTTTCTAATTTTATAGATGATGTATAACTTGTGTAGGCTAACAGAGGTTTTCCGACCTCTCCTATTGGACGCCCAGCCGTTCCATATATTTGAACTATTCCCCAGCTTAGATTCAACTGGTCAACTAATCATCAAGCCCTTTTCAATAGGTCAATCAGGTAAAATAGTTCAGGGCTACAACACAATTGTTAAAATGTCTGAGGGTCCTCGAGGAGAGGTTTCAGAACCACTTGCCTCATGTATAATCGTAAGTTAATGCTACTCCAATTGGGTTATATTAGAATGTA
>NW_022261981.1:10088086-10090586 GCF_002021735.2 Oncorhynchus kisutch | reverse complement strand
TCGGGAGGGATCCTGGGCATGGCATTCGTGGGCACAGTGTGTTCGATGTCCACCGCTGGAGGAATCAATGTGGTTAGTAGTGATAGGTTTGGATCCTAAGCTTCATGTATTATTCATCATTAGATGTAGTATTCATCACTAGGTATATAGTATTCACCGGTAGGTATATAGTATTCACCGGTAGGTATATAGTATTCACCGGTAGGTATATAGTATTCACCGGTAGGTATATAGTATTCACCGGTAGGTATATAGTATTCACCGGTAGGTATATAGTATTCACCGGTAGGTATGTAGTATTCACCGTGGGTATGTAGTATTCACCGGTGGGTATGTAGTATTCACCGGTGGGTATGTAGTATTCACGGTGGGTATGTAGTATTCACCGGTGGGTATGTAGTATTCACCGGTGGGTATGTAGTATTCACCGGTGGGTATGTAGTATTCACCGGGTAGGGGTATGTGTATTCACCGGTGGGTATGTAGTATTCACCGGTGGGTATGTAGTATTCACCGGTGGGTATGTAGTATTCACCGGTGGGTATGTAGTATTCACCGGGGTATGTAGTATTCACCGGTGGGTATGTAGTATTCACCGGTGGGTATGTAGTATTCACCGGTGGGTATGTAGTATTCACCGGTGGGTATGTAGTATTCACCGGTGGGTAGGGGTATGTAGATTCACCGGTGGGTATGTAGTATTCACCGGTGGGTATGTAGTATTCACCGGTGGGTATGTAGTATTCACCGGTGGGTATGTAGTATTCACCGGTGGGTATGTAGTATTCACCGGTGGGTATGTAGTATTCACCGGTAATTAATCATTGTAACCTAGACAGGACCCTACACCTAGCAGACTAATCATTGTAACCTAGCCAGAGGACAGGACCCTAACACCTAGCAGACTAATCATTGTAACCTAGCCAGCTAGTACCATCTGAGGCTGTGGTTGTTAGTGTTGTGAGGTTGTCAGCCACCTGATAGGTCTAGATTATTCATGAGTCAGTCAGATGTAGAAGACAATAGTGCAGTTTGTTCTCAGACACACCATGACATCCTCCCAAATGGCACCCTATCACATGGCACCCTATCACATGGCACCCTATCACATGGCACCCTATTCCCTTTTAAAACACTACTTTTTTACCCGGAGCCTTGATCAACAGTAGTGCACTATATAGGGAATAAGGTTCTATAGGGCTCTGGTCTAAAGCAGTGCACTATATAGGGAATAGGGTTCTATAGGGCCCTGGTCTAAGGTAGTGCACTATATAGGGAATAGGGTTCTATATGGCTCTGGTCTAAAGTAGTGCACTATAAAGGGAATAGGGTTCTATAGGGTCTGGTCTAAAGTAGTGTACTATATAGGGAATAGGGTTCTATAGGGCTCTGGTCTAAAGTAGTACACTATATAGGGAATAGGGTTCTATAGGGCTCTGGTCTAAAGTAGTGCACTATATAGGGAATAGTGTTCTATAGGGCTCTGGTCTAAAGTAGTGCACTATATAGGGAATAGTGTTCTATAGGGCTCTGGTCTAAAGTAGTACACTATATAGGGAATAGGGTTCTATATGGCTCTGGTCTAAAGTAGTGCACTATATAGGGAATAGGGCTCTATAGGGTCTGGTCTAAAGTAGTGTACTATATAGGGAATAGGGTTCTATAGGGCCCTGGTCTAAAGTAGTGCACTATATAGGGAATAGGGTTCTATAGGGCTCTGGTCTAAAGTAGTGCACTATATAGGGAATAGGGTTCTATAGGGCCCTGGTCTAAAGTAGTACACTATAAAAGAAATAGGGTGCCATTTGGGACCCATTAATAACACAGGAGTTAATCTGCTATGCAAATGTAAACAGGTAAAACCAGTCCACGATGACGAAGCACAGAGTCTTTGTGTCATTCCACAGATTCTTCTTCGTGTGGTAATGTACCTTGTGTAATACCATGTTCCAAAGGCTCCTACTAACATTTTATAATATTCAGAGGGTTTTTTCCCAGCTCCTTTTGTGCTTTTTGGTTTAAATCAATTGTCATTTTCTCCTCTAAACACATATATATATTTTTTTTAACCATTCCACATCTGAACAGCATGTGGTCTTCTATCTCCACAGTATAGTGATGACAATCTGGGCTACGTCTCTACTGTTGTGGCCCACGAGATGGGCCATAACCTGGGCATGAATCACGACAACGGCCGCTGTAGCTGTAATGGAGGGAGCTGTATCATGGCTGCCTCGGCAACGTAAGTAAAGTACTGGGCCTCGACTGTAGCTGTAATGGAGGGAGCTGTATCATGGCTGCCTCGGCAACGTAAGTAAAGTACTGGGCCTCGACTGTAGCTGTAATGGAGGGAGCTGTATCATGGCTGCCTCGGCAACGTAAGTAAAGTACTGGGCCTCGACTGTAGCTGTAATGGAGGGAGCTGTATCATGGCTGCCTCGGCAACGTAAGTAAAGTACTGGGCCTCGACTGTAGCTGTAATGGAGGGAGCTGTATCATG